>NC_043963.1:57105956-57143456 GCF_902148855.1 Sphaeramia orbicularis
CTTTTACACTAAACATGTCTGTAATCCTTCTGTTCAGACAATATAAAATATGTGTCATTCACTTTCAGATTTTTTATTCCAGGTTTCATTCCACACATTCCAGATGTTTCTAACAGTTTTTGCTGCTTCTAGTCATGGGGTCAGGGGTCACACTAAATACTGACTTTAACCACTGGAACCCATTTAGTTCAGTTTGTGTCTTTTAAGGCTGTGCACATATTTCCTGTATTTTCTTGTATCTGAAGAAAAGAGACTGAGAAATAAATATGCATGTTCAATTCAACACTGCAAAAACAACTAATGTAAAGGACCACCAAAACTATTGTATACTATATGTGTGTGTGTGTGTGTGTGTTTCAAACTTCCTACAAGATGGAAGTAAAGGTCTTATGTTTGTAACCTGGAGCAAGAGAAATAATCATCCAAGTTTTTTGGGGACGCTGTCAAGAAGGGGGAAAGGGGAGATGATCCGAAGGTGACAGATGGTGAGTTCTGCACATCAAAGACTCCTGAAACCATGTTCCTCAGCAGACAGGCTGGAGCAAAAGCCAACAGTTCCATTTACCAAGGCATAGCTGCTGACAGAAAGTATGAATATTCTTATGCCTAAACCACCACTAACTTCAGAGACAATCACCAAACAGTGCTACAGTGTACAGCCGTGTGCAGGAGCACACCGTACTTTCCTGACTATAAGTCACACCTGACTATAAGCCACAGGTGTCCACGTGGTAACATGACATATTTCCACAGACAGGTGATTCACATATGTATTTCCATCCCTTCAGTGCTTTTGTCCAAACAGTGTGTGTACCGTCAGTAAACGTCAGGAACAGGCTGGTTCACAAACCCACAACAGTCACTGGTCTGTGTCTTCCTCTTCTTCTGCTCATTAAACCACTGCAGTCGTCTTCTTCAGTGTTCTTCAGCTGAACATCCTCAAAGGCTCCGTCACACTCCTTCTACGTCTCTCCTCCATTGTTGCTCAATGGCACTTCGGTGCAGCTCTATTTCCTTCTTTACAGACGCATCCATTGCTTTTAACTTCACAGCTCCATCATATGCATTTCTTCATGTGTTTTCCATGATGAGGGTTTGTGCATGACACACAAACTGACTGTTCATAGTTCAGATTCAAACTCCTCCTCTTCATCACCTCTTCCACCCGTCTGTCTCACTTTTGCGTTTCCTGTTAGAGCGCCCCCTGGAGGACGTTAGCCTGTATAAATCTATACTGGAGCTGCATCGCTGTATAAGCCGCAGGGTTCAAAACCAGAAAAAAGTAGCGGCCTACAGTCCAGAAAGTACCTACATTCTTATGCCTAAACCACCACTAACTTGAGAAACAATGACCAAAAAGTGCTATTTGATACGTGTACAGCCGTGTGCAGGAACACAGTTTTGAAGAGGCTCAAAGGAAGGCCAGGACGGCATTGAGCGGCTCAGGGTGTTCCACAGTACAGCAGGAATTAATCCTAAATTAGGGGGATGTGAGCATTGATGGGAGACGGAGTCTGACAGCTATTACTATTAGCACAGTCGGCTGGGCCGCTCCAGTCATTATTTCAGCCAAAAGCCTGTGACGAGCACCGGCCCACAGCTCTGCTACTGATTCTCTACAATGAGAGGCCCTGGAGGAAGTGAGGGAACATGCACCCAGATCATTAACTTAAGAGCACTAAAGCACTCACATTTCCATCCATCTGCAGCAGTCATCCAGATGAAGCCAGCAGGCCACCGGGCTCATGTCAGTTCACCCAGGCCAAACGGGGCTTTGGTCTGGGTCAGCCACAAACCATCCAATAAATGTGAGAGAAAAACATGACACGGCTTCATCCAAATTAATATTCAGTTCACGGTCAGACCAATTTACTGTCCGTGTGCACGTGGGACTGGGTGGCCTCGTTATTCTAAGATTGGAGGAAAAAAGACCTCTGTTCACAGCAAACGTTTCCATTTGTTAGGGCACACAGTTGATATTGGAATATTTAACAGAGGCTGCAGACAATTTCACGTATCAGCTTCAGGATTGTAAATGTACTCGCTGGTTCACTGAAATAGCCTGAGTTTGGAGCTGGACACAGTTGTCATCGTCTTCAAATGTGAATGAGGGAAGTCACAGTGAGTTACTTGCAAAGCTGCATTTCTTGTATTAATGGGATGGGGAACACATAAAAGAAAAAGACAATAGTTGGCTATTTGTCCTGTCTGACCTGATAAAACAGTCAAGTTGTTCAGAGAAGGTGGTGTAACCACCCTTATAAACGCCTAAACGTAACCAAATAGAATTTCACATAGGGATCAGCTGATAATAATGCTGCATGTCATGGTAACATGGGAAAAAAATAGTAGCTACCAAGGTCATTATTGTTAACGAAAACTAACAAAATGACCAGACCTAGAGTTGTAAAAACATTTTCGTTGAAAAAAACCCCCAAAAAAACTATAATTAAAAAGAAAAAATGATAACTGAAACTGTATTGTGCGCTTACAAAACTAACTAAAACAGATAAAAATTATGGATAAAATTCCCTTCATTTTTGTTGGAATGATATGAAAACGATTTATTTCGCTCGAGCAATTTTATCTAGCCACATCATACAACACTTGACGGTCCGTCACTTGTGGTTTCCAGTTGTCTTCTGGTCCCCACTCTACCTGGAAACGTGGAGACTAATGCTGCGTTCAAGGCCGGTTTTTGAGCTCGTAAGTCATGACTTCAAACCACGACTCACAACTTTATATCATTCCAGGCAAGTCACACCAAACTGCCTGAGCGCAAGGAATTGTGGGAGTCAGATGTAAACAAACCAGCATGGTGGACCGTACATTATGTTCATTTACAGTCATTTCTATCACTAAAGGTGTTTGTTCTTTACTTATTTGATGGAAACAGAGGAGGAAACACGGTGCATAAGGACAGAGAAGCTGTTCTACCTTTGATGTTCTTTGTATGTTTGGATTCAGATTTGGTTTAATTTATTCTGTCACTCATTGGACTAAAAACTAACTAACACTAGAGCAGCTGCTGATTATACAGAACATTTACAGAGAAATAATGTCAGAGCAATACCTGGTTTTAATAAGTAATCTGCATAAACACCACATCCATGGGGGGGCGCCACTGATACATGACATCAGAACTGAGAGAACATGGATCTAGTACGAGTTCAGGTGGAAGTCCCAGGTTTGACTGAACATTCCAGAGCATTTACACCAGTAGAAGGATGGAAAACACCAGTAGAAGGATGGAAGAACAGCAGTAGAAGGATGGAAAACACCAGTAGAAGGATGGAAAACACCAGTAGAAGGATGGAAGAACAGCAGTAGAAGGATGGAAAACACCAGTAGAAGGATGGAGAAACACCAGTAGAAGGATGGAAGAACAGCAGAAGAAGGATGGAAGAACAGCAGTAGAAGGATGGAAAACACCAGTAGAAGGATGGAAAACACCAGTAGAAGGATGGAAGAACAGCAGTAGAAGGATGGAAAACACCAGTAGAAGGATGGAAGAACAGCAGTAGAAGGATGGAAAACACCAGTAGAAGGATGGAGAAACACCAGTAGAAGGATGGAAGAACAGCAGTAGAAGGATGGAAGAACAGCAGTAGAAGGATGGAAAACACCAGTAGAAGGATGGAAAACACCAGTAGAAGGATGAAGAACAGCAGTAGAAGGATGGAAAACACCAGTAGAAGGATGGAAGAACACCAGTAGAAGGATGGAAGAACAGCAGTAGAAGGATGGAAAACACCAGTAGAAGGATGGAAGAACAGCAGTAGAAGGATGGAAGAACAGCAGTAGAAGGATGGAAAACACCAGTAGAAGGATGGAAGAACAGCAGTAGAAGGATGGAAAACACCAGTAGAAGGATGGAAGAACACCAGTAGAAGGATGGAAGAACAGCAGTAGAAGGATGGAAAACACCAGTAGAAGGATGGAAGAACAGCAGTAGAAGGATGGAAGAACAGCAGTAGAAGGATGGAAAACACCAGTAGAAGGATGGAAGAACAGCAGTAGAAGGATGGAAAACACCAGTAGAAGGATGGAAGAACAGCAGTAGAAGGATGGAAGAACAGCAGTAGAAGGATGGAAAACACCAGTAGAAGGATGGAGAAACAACAGTAGAAGGATGTAAGAACAGCAGTAGAAGGATGAAGAACAGCAGTAGAAGGATGGAAAACACCAGTAGAAGGATGAAGAACAGCAGCAGAAGGATGGAGAAACAGCAGTAGAAGGATGGAAAACACCAGTAGAAGGATGGAAGAACAGCAGTAGAAGGATGGAAGAACAGCAGTAGAAGGATGGAAGAACAGCAGTAGAAGGATGGAAAACACCAGTAGAAGGATGGAGAAACAGCAGTAGAAGGATGGAAGAACAGCAGTAGAAGGATGGAAGAACAGCAGTAGAAGGATGGAAAACACCAGTAGAAGGATGGAAGAACAGCAGTAGAAGGATGGAAGAACAGCAGTAGAAGGATGGAAAACACCAGTAGAAGGATGGAAGAACAGCAGTAGAAGGATGGAAAACACCAGTAGAAGGATGGAAAACACCAGTAGAAGGATGGAAGAACAGCAGTAGAAGGATGGAAAACACCAGTAGAAGGATGGAAGAACAGCAGTAGAAGGATGGAAGAACAGCAGTAGAAGGATGGAAGAACAGTAGTAGAAGGATGGAAGAACAGCAGTAGAAGAATGGAAAACACCAGTTGAAGGATGGAAGAACAGCAGTAGAAGGATGGAAGAACAGCAGTAGAAGAATGGAAAACACCAGTAGAAGGATGGAAGAACAGCAGTAGAAGGATGGAAGAACAGCAGTAGAAGGATGGAAAACACCAGTAGAAGGATGGAAAACACCAGTAGAAAGATGGAAGAACAGCAGTAGAAGGATGGAAGAACAGCAGTAGAAGAATGGAAAACACCAGTAGAAGGATGGAAAACACCAGTAGAAGGATGGAAGAACAGCAGTAGAAGGATGGAAAACACCAGTAGAAGGATGGAGAAACAGCAGTAGAAGGATGGAAGAACAGCAGTAGAAGGATGGAAGAACAGCAGTAGAAGGATGGAAAACACCAGTAGAAGGATGGAAGAACAGCAGTAGAAGGATGGAAGAACAGCAGTAGAAGGATGGAAAACAGCAGTAGAAGGATGGAAAACACCAGTAGAAGGATGGAAGAACAGCAGTGGAAGGATGGAAAACGCCAGTAGAAGGATGGAAAACACCAGTAGAAGGATGGAAGAACAGCAGTAGAAGGATGGAAAACACCAGTAGAAGGATGGAAGAACAGCAGTAGAAGGATGGAAAACACCAGTAGAAGGATGGAAGAACAGCAGTAGAAGGATGGAAAACACCAGTAGAAGGATGAAGAACAGCAGCAGAAGGATGGAGAAACAGCAGTAGAAGGATGGAAAACGCCAGTAGAAGGATGGAAGAACACCAGTAGAAGGATGGAAGAACAGCAGTAGAAGGATGGAAAACACCAGTAGAAGGATGGAAGAACAGCAGTAGAAGGATGGAAAACACCAGTAGAAGGATGGAAGAACAGCAGTAGAAGGATGGAAAACACCAGTAGAAGGATGGAAAACACCAGTAGAAGGATGGAAAACACCAGTAGAAGGATGGAAAAACAGCAGTAGAAGGATGGAAAAACAGCAGTAGAAGGATGAAGAACAGCAGCAGAAGGATGGAGAAACAGCAGTAGAAGGATGGAAAACGCCAGTAGAAGGATGGAAGAACACCAGTAGAAGGATGGAAGAACAGCAGTAGAAGGATGGAAGAACACCAGTAGAAGGATGGAAGAACACCAGTAGAAGGATGGAAGAACAGCAGTAGAAGGATGGAAAACACCAGTAGAAGGATGGAAGAACAGCAGTAGAAGGATGGAAAACACCAGTAGAAGGATGGAAGAACAGCAGTAGAAGGATGGAAAACACCAGTAGAAGGATGGAAAACACCAGTAGAAGGATGGAAAACACCAGTAGAAGGATGGAAAAACAGCAGTAGAAGGATGGAAAAACAGCAGTAGAAGGATGGAAGAACAGCAGTAGAAGAATGGAAAACACCAGTAGAAGAATGGAAGAACAGCAGTTACAGGTGGATTGGAACGCAGCATTAACTTGGCAGAAAGCAGCAGAGTCCTGTCTGGGATTTATTTGAATACGATGACAGAGAAGAAGAGAAAAGAGACCACTGAACTACAACTGAACTAAACTAAACTAGACTAAACTAAACTAAACTAAACTAAACTACAACTAAACTAAACTAAACTACAACTAAACTAAACTAAAACTAAACTAAACTAAACTAAAACTAAACTAAACTACAACTAAACTAAACTAAACTAAAACTAAACTAAACTACAACTAAACTAAACTAAACTACAACTAAACTAAACTAAACTACAACTAAACTAAAACTAAACTAAACTAAACTACAACTAAACTAAACTAAAACTAAACTAAACTAAACTAAACTAAACTAAAACTAAGCATTTAGGGAAAAAAATGAAAACTAATAAAAACTATCAAACCTGCTCTAAAAACGAACCAAAACGAACTGAATTATAGAAAAAAAGTCCAAACTACATAAAACTAAACTAGAATGAAAAATCCAAACTATTGGAACCTTGGTAGCTACTATATAACACTATCTTGTAAAATCAGTGACTTGTGACTTGGCTGCTATCAGCCAGCTGGAGTCAAGCTGAGAACAGCCAGTCAACGCTACTTGAACCTTTCAGACAACCTCCTAAAAGGGTTTATTTTCATAAAGAATGAAGATTACACTAATACTATACACTGCCAGCCACAGTTTGTTACACTTATTTATGTCGTCTGTATGGATATGAATCACAGACGATTACACAAGTCGACATAAAAGACTAAAATGTTATCAAACAATGTCATCAATCTGTATGACATCAGTTATAAAAAATGAAGCAAACTAACAACTAAGCCCTTGAAATAGTGGTATTTATTTATTAATTATGGAAAAGCCAAAGAAAAGGAGACTTAATGTGGAATGGATAAGCTACAGATACAGGTGAATGTTATGAATGTCAAGAGGAATTTCATGAAGTGGTCAACCCACTTGTTTATTATCCTGGCTTGTCAGGTGGACCTGGCAGGTAGAAGGCCTGGATGTCTGAACATGTCTTCTCCCATCCACACTCTGCCCTTTCATCGTAGGGAAGTTGCTGGGACTACTTTGGATACTTAGCTGAATGATCCTATATGACCAGAACACCAGGCACCAGCTCCCCATCAGCAGCCTGAACTCAGAATTCATGATGACCTGGTGTCAAGGGTTCGCTAGAAAGTCACAGGTTTCACGAACGGAGAAAAGATGGGTCAGTCTCAAAAAAAGGTTGTACAGTTCTATTCCTTCTAGCTCCTCACAAATGTGCAAAATATATATACCAAAATAATGCAAAATAGTATGTTAAAAAAAAAAAAAAAAAAAAAAAAAAAATATATATATATATATATATATATATATATATATATATATATATCTACAGGGTGGGGAAGCCAAATGTACACTGAACATTTAGTTGTTTTTTCTCAGCAGACACTACGTCAGTTGTTTTGAACCCAAACATATACTGATGTCATAATCATACCTAACACTATTATCCATACCTTTTCACAAACTTTGGCCCATATGAGTAATCAGGAAAGCAAACGTCAAAGAGTGTGTGATTTGCTGAATGCACTCGTCACACCAAAGGAGATTTCAGAAATAGTTGGAGTGTCCATAAAGACTCTTTATAATGGAAAGAAGAGAATGACTATGAGCAAAACTATTACCAGAAAGTCTGGAAGATACTATTAAAGAAGAATGGGAGAAGTTGTCACCCGAATATTTGAGGAACACTTGCACAAGTTTCAGGAAGCGTGTGAAGGCAGTTATTGAGAAAGAAGGAGGACACATAGAATAAAAACATTTTCTATTATGGACATTTTCTTGTGGTAAATAAATTCTCATGACTTTCAATAAACTAATTGGTCATACACTGTCTTTCAATCCCTGCCTCAAAATAGTGTACATTTTGCTTCCCCACCCGGTGTGTGTGTGTGTACACACACACACATATATATATATATATATATATATATATATATATATATATATATATATATATATATATATATATATATATATATATGTATGTATATATATGTGACGTGCATTGTGGGAATCGAAGGCTTGTGCAGCCGCCTGACAGGAGCAGCTGAACAGACACGACGCAGAAACGGCAGGAGCCCCCCCCCTCCCCTCTGTGCATATTCCTCCAGCCGTTTCCACGTTTCAGCCGTTTCCACGTTTGTTTCATCCACATAATGATCACACTGCTGCTGTCAGGTGGGTGCACCAACCTCCATTAGGGCGTCTCCAAAATCCCTTTTCTCTTCAGATCAGTGTTATTTAAACCAGTTCATCTCCAACATGATAACAGCCCCCCCAAAAAAATTTCAGCAAAATCCGTCAATGTTTGACCCCCCCACACACACACACACCGCAAAGAAAAAAAAAATGCTCATTTTAACCCAGAAAATCACAGATACTGAGGTCTGAAGTGTCCACAAACGGCTTTTTCTGGTATTTTCCAGCGTCCCTGTAATATCACCTTCATAGGTTATTGTATCAGCTGATATAGAAGTGAAAATAAGGGGATTTTAAGATCAAATAACTGAATTCTAGGCTAAAAACTGGAAATAGACAGAAGTTCAGAACAGTAAATCTAGTTGAACACAGTGTCTATTTTCTAAAGCCCCTTTTAGCAAAATACAGGTTTGAGTTCCAGACAAATAGAGCTGAACTTCAGGCACTTTAGGATCCATTTAGTATCCATTAAGCATGGGAATGCATTTGAAAACAGCATTTTTTGGTGTTTTTGACATTTTTTGACGGGCCCTTCATACTTTGTGGTGGTGGGGGGTCAAACACTGACGGATTTTGCTGATTTTTTTTTGGGGGGGGGGGGGGGCTAATATCATGTTGGAGATAAACTGGTTTAAATAACACTGTGATCTGAAGAGAAAAGGGATTTTGGAGACGTCCTAACCTCCGTTTCCCACAATGCACGTCACAACAAAATTCCTCAGATGCCTAAGATGCCCCAGTTCCTCCAGACTCTGAGTGTAAACACATGGTTTGTTTGTGGTGGATGGAACAAAGAAACTGTTCAGCATGAGGAAGAGATTCAGCTGAGGAATGACAGACAGACCAACAGACGAATGAAACTGAGGATCTGACTGAGGATGGACAGATCTGAGGAAACGCTGGTCAGGAAAGTCTCCCACAGCTTTAACATTTACAGTGTCCTTGTCATACTGGTCACCTGATAACCAAAAGTGTGCAGGAATGTGCAGTTTAAAGCGTGACCTGGAGGTGGCCCAGTCTGGCCCACCAAACCCGGTGGAAACCCACAGCAACACTGGACCAGGTACAGTAGGTAAGTCCGGTCCATTTAGGTCCATGTGAACATGTGTTCCACCTTTGAGTGGACTGAGGAAACGGGCTGAAACTGGGGCGATAACAGATATTACAAATGTCAGAAGCAGAAACACAAATCTAAGAATGGGCCAGTGTAGGATTAACCCCTGCACATGCTTCCAACGGTGGAAAAAAAACCCATTCCATTCAACAAACTGGAGACAGGATGTGGTTTTCTTTGTGTCCCTGTTAACGTCAGAGTCTGCACACACTAAAGCTGAACTTCCATCTGAATACATGACAGGCTCCAACCTTCCAACACAACTGCGCACTTCAAAACACACTTGAAAAGTGTTATGTCTACTCTACCACTAATTTAGATAACAGATCCACCTTAAATATACGCTTTACTAAAGTATGCTGCAGTGAAACAGCAATCAGCTTTTCCTTTTAATAGGATATTTATTTTCATGAATATAACTCAATGCAGTCACATTAAGTGCCTGAGATAATTATCCATCTCCCATCAGTGCACGTAATTCATCAGACGAGACGCTTCATTCATCAGACGAAAATTAAAAGAGATGAAGATAATGATAATGTGAAAAATAACTGCCGACTGATTCACCGACAGTAAATGGGGGATGTACGGAAACAAATGCAAACTCCTAGAAATGATAGCACATCTGTCTGTATCATAAGGAGATTCACATACGAAGAATTACACAAAGGGGGCATTAAAAACCACACTGCAACGTCCAGGTTCATTTGAACTCCTTTAAAAAAAAAAAAGAAAAGCTGTCAGATGATATCAGCCGTCTGCAATGAAGCGCATGTTAAAGAGAGAAAAGACTGATGGAGTCTAGAAGCAAATAAAACTGAATGTGAGGACAGCAGCGGGAACAAACGCCCTCACGCATCAGAAACGAGGCCTTTAGTTGAGTTTAGTTTGACCGTTGACACTAAACAATCAGATGAACTGGGATTGTGGGGGGGCATTATGGGATGGACCTTATGATGCATTTAAGTTACCCACTCCTTTGGCCAAGTTTAAAAAAAAAAAAAAAGTACCTTAAGTTTAAAATTATTCAGAAATGTTGAATTGAGATGGTAGATATGTTTGTTTGTTTTTTATTCTGGTGTGAATGCTCGATGCTGTTCACATTTAAGTCGATGTAAGCAGTGGATTAGTTGAAAAGGACAAAAAAAAAAAAAAATCAGCTTTTGCTTCTAGACTGTTCCTTTTTTGATTTTTATGTTTATTACAATTAATGTACTGAGTACAATGATTGATGTAAAACCAAAAATAAATTCATTCATTCATTCATTCATTCATTCAAAGAATAATAAAAAATACATTACCACCTGACCTATTGGAAATATATATACGCTGTATATAAATACAAATATGTAGGGCTGTCAACATTAACATGTTAACATGTATTAACCCAACATCACGTTTAATCTGATCAAAAATTTTAACCCAATTAATCCGTGTGTGTGTGTGTGTGTGTGTGTGTGTGATTTTCTCCCTGTACTGCTTATAAAGTTGCTCAGTGCTCAGGATATAAATTGCTTCAAAATGCCTCTTACTATTTCAGACAGCTGCTGGTTTATATGAAAATAGGGATGTAACGATTACCGGTATAATGATAAACTGCAGTAAAATCAGACAGTTAGTATTACCATATGATTCTAATTATTATCATAACTGTGTTTGAGTACCGCACGTTTAGGGGAAAAACCCACTGTACAGATCTGCTTTTATGTCAAATATTTGAGTATAGTTTGAATTTATTACAATTTTAATTTTCTATACCTAATATTTGAACCAATATTCACTTTTAAAGTCTGTGAAAAGGTTCGTTAAACATCTGTGTGTTATTTATGCAATAAATTAGATACATTTTTCAAATTGGATTTTATATATTTTTATGTTTTTATAGTAGGTTAAAGTGAAAAAATAACAGATAGATGATCTAGATGAAGTTGTGCTGAAAAAACAGATCCAAACATGGGTATAGTAAACATTTGTTTCTATAGTATATAAAGGCCAAATCAAAAGGACTGAAAAACAGACAGAATAGACTCAGACCACTAAGGGTTAATATGGGAATGTTTCTGACACAGAAGGGACAGTGGGACTGTTATTAGGGACCGAGCCGAAAGGTAAGGCCCTCTCACACAGTGAGAGGCCTTGCCTGCAAGCAAGGCCCTATTGTTATTCGTTGGTTTTTTTTTTATTATTATTATTATTATTATTATTTTTCCGATTTCACTTTGACCTGGATTTTGACCCCCTAAACGTGCTCGAAAACTCCCCAAATTTGGCACACATGTCAGGCCTGGCGAAAAATTTCATAAAATGCAAAAATTTACCCCATAGGTGCCAAAATGGGCTCTCTAGGGGCTCTCCACCTATGTGAAAAAAACGGCAACTGCCCTAGTGACCAGAAGGAATGTCGTAGAGACATGCAACTAATGCCAAAATGTTGGTTTGACAATGCTCTACAAATTATCTATTGACACTGATGACCTATCTCCAACAGGAAGTTCGCAATATGCCTTTCAAAATAAAATTGCTGAAACTAACTCCGATGACACCGTTTGTCGTATTGATTTCTAAATAGCACCAAAAGATAGAGTGGACTCTCTTCCAAAAATTGATCTCGTAACTTAACCTTAACTGTCTTGGTTTTTTTTTTTAGAAGCCCGCAAAGTTGCGATGTTTAGAACTCATTTTTCACTTTGTAGTTTTTCCCCACATGTGACATGTCGACGCATTCATGGGACTCACCACAACGCTCACATGCAAAAAATTTTCAGATAGGATGTACGGTTATTGATTTATGACAGTTTGTTTATTTTCATACTTTTCCAATTTTAGACTGCCATTTGACCCCCTTAACATGCTCCAAAACTCACCAAATTTGCCATGTATGTCATGGCTGGTGAACACTTCCATTCAATATAAAAATTAACCCCTTGGGTGCCAAAATGGACTCTGTAGCACCACCTATGTACTAAAAAACACACAAAATCTGCCCTAGCGGCCAGTAGGAATGTCACAGAAACATGAAACAAATGGCAAAATGTTGGTCTGATTGAGCCGACAAATCCTACACTGACACTCATGAGCTAACTCCAACAGGAAGTTGGCAATCTGCCTTTGAAAGGTACTCTACGTGTCTGCAATTACTGCTTATTCATTTCAGACTTTTAACAAAAAAAAAATATACCTCATGAAATCCCTACAAGTCTGCAGAATCCAAAACTGAAAGAATTTTTCAGATACAACCTACGGTTATGGAATTATGGTGATTTTTTGAAGACTATGTTTAGTTTCACTTTTCACAATGACAAAGTCCCTATAAAAGTCTTCCTGGTGCATGACTGTAGTTGTCTGTCTATAGTGCAGTGGTTCATGTAGCTGCCTATGGAGCAGAAGGACCCTTGTTCAAGTCCCAGGCAATCCAAAATTTTTTTATTTATTTTTTTTTTAATTTTAAAACAGGTTTTACTGTATTGTATTGTGGATATTGGAAATTTTGCACACATTCAAAAGTACACGGACTACATTTTTTCAAAATAAAACCCCAATTAAGAATAATACAAAATGTCTATTCCATAACTTCTTTTCATTTGTATGATCAAACGCTCAACTGTTTGTACAATGTTTCTTCATTCAAAAGTACTCTTTCTCACAGACACACATGCTCACACAACAGGGTTTTTCCAAAATAAAAGCCTTAAATGTGAGACATCATCACTTTTATTCTCACTTATTCATACAATTTCAATTCATTTTTCAAACTGATTCTTTCTCTCACATATAAAACAAATGCACATACACACAGTAGGGTTTCCACAATAAAAGCCTCATTTAAAGGTGATGGTGGTTTCAGCAGAGGGTCACTGGTGTTCTGTACAGATGTAAGGAGGACAGACACTAAAGGGTGGGAACTGGTATGGGGACGGACAGGTGTGAGTGGAGCTGAGGTGTCGACGGTCACGGGTGGCGGATCGCGGTGGAGGCAGATCGCCCGGTGCGAGGTCCCGCCCAATGCTGCTTGCAGCTTTAATTTTATTTGTTTTTTTGTTGTTGTTTTGTTTGTTTGTTTTTTTTCAAAATACAACTTGGTTCAGTTCTTTCAGTGTGTATCAGTACTTTTTGAACATTTTGAGCACAATTTCAATAATACCATGATAAAAATGAGAACTGTGATAATTGTGGTCACAATAACCATGGTAGGACATTTTCATCTGGTTCCATCTCTATATGAAAAACACAGAAAATGGGACCAAACGCGTTCTATCGTCTTCATATCTTGCCAAAGCCTGGCCTGTGTCGGCGCTGGGCCGTCCACATGAGAACCAGTCGATTTGCAGAAGCGTGTCCGCCGCCTGGCCGGCGCATCCATGTGCGGAAGGACGGCACCCGCGGCACGCCCTGACCGCACAAGACCCACTGATGGGGAGACGGATGCACGTCTCAGTGGGGGGAGAGCTGACATTCATGTTAATTAGATGAAGCACATATTGTCTCAGTGGAACGCCGCCTCCCTCGCCTCAACCTCCAGTTTTTCTTCTTGTCGTGAGAAAAGGAACAGGGACCACCGGAGCGGAATGACCTCCAGCACAGACTCCAAATCAGCAAAAGATATCACGTCTGAGTCCTGATGACATTAGTATGCTTAAGATATTTGATTAACATTTAATTAACATTTGTATGACATTTTACATCACAAACAAACCAAAAATACAAGTTTGGTCTTTGAGGATGAGGTCCACACCAGAGGGAGGTTCATGAATCTGGGGGAAGGTGTCACTGGAGAAAGGCCGATTTAATGAGCATGTGATCGGGCACAGCTTCACTACACGCTTTCATTCAGACACCATCATTAAGGCCTGCAGGGGCGCACAACAAGCACATGAACACACACAAGCACATGAACACACACAAGCACATGAACACACAACAGGCACATGAACACACAACAAGCACATGAACACACACAACAGGCACATGAACACACACAACAGGCACATGAACACACGCAACAAGGCACATGAACACACGCAACAAGCACATGAACACACACAACAGGCACATGAACACACACAAGCACATGAACACACGCAACAAGCACATGAACACACAACAAGCACATGAACACACAACAGGCACATGAACACACAACAAGCACATGAACACACGCAACAAGCACATGAACACACACAACAGGCACATGAACACACACAAGCACATGAACACACGCAACAAGCACATGAACACACACAACAGGCACATGAACACACACAAGCACATGAACACACAACAAGCACATGAACACACACAAGCACATGAACACACACACAGGCACATCAACACACAACAAGCACATGAACACACAACAAGCACATGAACACACACAACAGGCACATGAACACACACAAGCACATGAACACACGCAACAAGCACATGAACACACGCAACAAGCACATGAACACACACAACAGGGACATGAACACACACAAGCACATGAACACACACAACAAGCACATCAACACACACAAGCACATCAACACACACAGCAAGCACATCAACACACACAAGCACATGAACACATACAAGCACATGAACACACACAAGCACATGAACACACAAAAGCACATGAACACACACAACACAGACAACAAGCACATGAACACACACAACACACACAACAAGCACATGAACGCACACAACAAGCACATGAACACACACAACAAGCACATGAACACACACAACAAGCTCATGAACGCACACAACAAGCACATGAACACACATAACAAGCACATGAACACACACAGCAAGCACACGAACACACACACACAACAAAAACATGAACGCACACAACAAGCACATGAACACACACAACAGACACAACAAGCTCATGAACACACACAACACACACAACAAGCTCATGAACGCACACAACAAGATCATGAACACACACAACACACACAACAAGCTCATGAACGCACACAACAAGCACATGAACACACACAACACACACAACAAGCTCATGAACACACACAACACACACAACAAGCACATGAACACACACAAGCACATGAACACACACAAACACACAACAGACAACAAGCACATGAACACACAACAAGCACATGAACACACACAACAAGCACAACAAGCTCATGAACACACACAACACACACAACAAGCTCATGAACGCACACAACAAGCTCATGAACACACACAACACACACAACAAGCTTATGAACGCACACAACAAGCACATGAACACACACACAACACACAACAAGCTCATGAACACACACAACACACACAACAAGCTCATGAACGCACACAACAAGCACATGAACACACACAACACACACAACAAGCACATGAACACACACAACAAACACATGAACACACACACAACACACACCACAGCCCCTTAAGACCAGTCAGAGGACAAACACACACACACACACACCAGAATCTCCACAGTGTGTACCTGAGGGTGAGCCAATTAAAATCCAAACCACAGTCTCTGTGGCAAAGAGGAACGCTGAACACCAGCACCTTTAATAAAGACATGTCCCCACTTGTGCTCCACACACTGTATCATCCGTCCCCTCTTTGTGCTCCACACACACTGTGTATCATCCGTCCCCTCTTTGTGCTCCGCACACTGTATCATCCGTCGCTCCACACACTGTGTATCACGTCCCCTCTTTGTGCTCCGCACACTGTATCATCCGTCCCCGCTTTGTGCTCCACACACTGTATCATCCGTCCCCTCTTTGTGCTCCACACACTGTATCATCCGTCCCCTCTTTGTGCTCCACACACACTGTGTATCATCCGTCCCCTCTTTGTGCTCCGCACACTGTATCATCCGTCCCCGCTTTGTGCTCCACACACTGTATCATCCGTCCCCTCTTTGTGCTCCACACACTGTATCATCCGTCCCCGCTTTGTGCTCCACACACTGTATCATCCGTCCCCTCTTTGTGCTCCACACACTGTATCATCCGTCCCCGCTTTGTGCTCCACACACTGTATCATCCGTCCCTCTTTGTGCTCCACACACACTGTGTATCATCCGTCCCCGCTTTGTGCTCCACACATGTATCATCCGTCCCCTCTTTGTGCTCCACACACTGTATCATCCGTCCCCGCTTTGTGCTCCACACTGTATCATCCGTCCCCTCTTTGTGCTCCACACACTGTATCATCCGTCCCCGCTTTGTGCTCCACACACTGTCATCCGTCCCCGCTTTGTGCTCCACACACTGTATCATCCGTCCCCGCTTTGTGCTCCACACACACTGTGTATCATCCATCCCCTGTTGTGCTCCAACCACTGTATCATCCGTCCCCTGTTTGTGCTCCACACTGTATCATCGGTCCCCTGTTTGTGCTCCACACACTGTATCATCCGTCCCCTGTTTGTGCTCCACACACTGTATCATCCGTCCCCTGTTTGTGCTCCACACACTGTATCATCCGTCCCCGCTTTGTGCTCCACACACTGTATCATCCGTCCCCGCTTTGTGCTCCACACACACTGTGTATCATCCGTCCCCTGTTTGTGCTCCACACACTGTATCATCCGTCCCGTTTGTGCTCCACACACTGTATCATCGGTCCCCTGTTTGTGCTCCACACACTGTATCATCGGTCCCCTGTTTGTGCTCCACACACTGTATCATCGGTCCCCTGTTTGTGCTCCACACACTGTATCATCCGTCCCCTGTTTGTGCTCCACACACTGTATCATCCGTCCCCTGTTTGTGCTCCACACACTGTATCATCCTTCCCCGCTTTGTGCTCCACACACTGTATCATCGGTCCCCTGTTTGTGCTCCACACACTGTATCATCGGTCCCCTGTTTGTGCTCCACACACTGTATCATCGGTCCCGTTTGTGCTCCACACACTGTATCATCGGTCCCCTGTTTGTGCTCCACACACTGTATCATCGGTCCCCTGTTTGTGCTCCACACACTGTATCATCGGTCCCCTGTTTGTGCTCCACACACTGTATCATCGGTCCCCTGTTTGTGCTCCACACACTGTATCATCGGTCCCCTGTTTGTGCTCCACGCTGCAGACGTAGCCCAGAGGAAGGCCGTCGTTAACAGCCTGCTGTTGTCCATCCCACTCAGCTGTTGGACAGTCTGTCTGTATTCAACTCCACACACATTCATGTGTGAACCCCAGTTTGAACCGGGGTCAAAGTGCACCCGCACACTTCAGTCTGAGAAGGATCTGGAGGATTTCAGTTGGAGTTATGTTCAGTGCAGTTGTACAGTCGCAGAAAAAAAGATTAGACCATCAGAAGTCATCAGAAATGTAAATAACCTCCAATAAACTCAAAACAGACAGTAACTGATACAAATACATGATTACAAATATGAAATTATTCAACTCACTGTTGTGTCGTGTCTGCCTCCACTGCTACAGCCGCCACAATAATACTAGAAAATTAGACCACTGGTATTATTATTATTATTATTATTATTATTATTATTATTATGATGTTGTATTTTTGTATTATTACAATAACTCTTCTTTGCCCCCTCTCTCCTCCTCTCTTTCATTCACCCCCTCTTCTCTATAACCCAGCTCTACTGTTTAGTTACTCTTTACATTTAGGATCTTTTTTCCTTGTAATATGTTGTGGTCATTGTTGTTTGTCAATACTCTGTCATTGCTGTTGTTGTTTTAGGTTTGTTTGTTTATTGGCTTGATTTTCCCTTTGTTTATGTGTTGTTGTTTTTTCTGTCCATAATGTCTTGTTAACTATCACTAATTTTAAAAAAAATCCAAAGTCCTCCAACACACTGGCTGTGTGATCCAGTCCTGACCCTGTGTGTCATGTGACTAAAACAGACAGAACAGAAAACATGGACTGAGTCACAGCACTGGTTTTATCAGAACACTGACACACATACTGAAGGAAGAACTGAAGTCACTTTGGGTTTGATCAAGAAAACATGTTTAATGCATAGATATCAGCTCTGAAATTCAACTCCTATGAGCTATGTATTTGTGTAGAACCATAAACTGCAGTAAAATCGCAGACAGTTAGTATTAGTGTTTAAATTCTAATTCTCATGATAACTGTGTTTGATTACCACACCTTTAGGGGAAAAACCCTGTGTACAGATCTGCTTTTACGTCAAATATTTGAGTATAGTTTGAATTTATTACAATTTTAATTTTCTATACCTAATATTTGGAACCAATATTCACTTTTAAAGTCTGTGAAAAGGTTCGTTAAACATCTGTGTGTTATTTATGCAATAAATTATATACATTTTTCAAATCGGATTTTATGTTTTTTTGTGTGTGTTTTCTGTCCTTTTGTGTTTTTATAGTAGGTTAAAGTGGAAAAAAAATAACAGACAGATGATATAAATGAAGTTGTGCTGAAAAAACAGATCCAAACATGGGTATAGTAAACATTTGTTTCTATAGTATATAAAGGCCAAATCAAAAGGACTGAAAAACAGACAGAATAGACTCAGACCACTAAGGGTTAATATTGGAATGTTTCTGACACAGAAGGGACAGTGGGACTATTATTATATTTTATTTTACTGTATTTTATTTTTTTTTAAATACAACTTGGTTCAATTCTTTCAGTGTGTGTATCAGTACTTTTGAACATTTTGAGCATAAGTTCAATAATACTGCGATAATAATAATGAGAACTGTGATAATTTTGGTCACAATAACCATGATATGAGATTTTCATCTGGTTCCATCCCTAATGTTTGTGTGTGTGTGTGTGTGTGTGTGTGTGTTTGTGTGTGTGTGTGTTTGTGTGTGTGTGTGTGTGTGTGTGTGTGTTACAGTTTGGCAGTCTGACAGACTGCTGGAAAGAGGAAACATCTTTGTTTGAACAGGAGGTGAAACCAGAGGTGGAGCCACCAGCGCAGGTCCCCAGTGCCCGCTGTGACCTGCTCCAGTGTGCACTGTGAACCCCAGACTGGAGGAGGTCCAGCTGACAGTGGAGTGGAGCTCTGAACTGGACTGGATCTTCTACTCAGCAGCTGGACTGATGACACTGTACGCCTGTACAGGTGACACCTGGACTGGCTTTTAAAGCAGGACGTGTCCTGCTTCACAGCAGGATGAGACCTTTACTACCAACTGGAGGGTCTCATGTCATTTCCTCCAGGAGATACTGTGATCACTTTGCTTTGAGGGTGTGTGTGTGTGTGTGTGTGTGTGTGTGTGTGTTTGTGTGTTTATTTGTTTGTTTGTTTGTTAGCAAGATAACTCAAAAAGTTATGGACGGATTGTCATGACATTTTCAGATAATGTTGATACTGGCACAAAGAAGACATGATTAAATTTTGGTGGTGATCGGGGGGGGGGGGGTCACTGATCTGTCTTGGTGGAGGTCTGCGCTCTCTCAGTGCTTTTCTGGTTTCCTGGTTGCTCTTTCTATCTGTGTACGGCAGTGGTTCCAACCTTGTTCAGCTCATGACCCCATTTTAACATCACACATTTCTGGTGACCCCAGAAATTCAAAAAAGAGACTTTTTTTTTTGGCTAAAACTAAAATTGTTTTCTATACTATGTTGCAAATAAGTGTTAATTTCAGAGGACATTTAGTCTGTATAATGTCTGTTACTGTGGACAGAGGCAGGAAGTCCAGGTGTAGGTTAAAGGGTCAGGATCTGAACAGTCAGTTCAGCTGGGATTTACAAAGAACACTGAACAAACTAGAACTGGAACCATGAACTATGAAAGAGCTGCAGCACCTGAAACTGACCACAGTGAACATGTGACACACAAACAGAACCACACACAAACAGAACCACACACAAACAGAACCATACACAAACAGAACCACACACAAACAGAACCATACACAAACAGAACCACACACAAACAGAACCACACACAAACAGAACCATACACAAACAGAACCACACACAAACAGAACCATACACAAACAGAACCATACACAAACAGAACCACACACAAACAGAACCACACACAAACAGAACCATACACAAACAGAACCACACACAAACAGAACCATACACAAACAGAACCACACACAAACAGAACCACACACAAACAGAACCATACACAAACAGAACCATACACAAACAGAACCACACACAAACAGAACCACACACAAACAGAACCATACACAAACAGAACCACACACAAACAGAACCACACACAAACAGAACCACACACAAACAAAACCATACACAAACAGAACCACACACAAACAGAACCACACACAAACAGAACCATACACAAACAGAACCACACACAAACAGAACCACACACAAACCACACAAACAGAACCACACACAAACAGAACCACACACAAACAGAACCACACACAAACCACACAAACAGAACCACACACAAACAGAACCACACACAAACAGAACCACAGTGTTTCGGTTTCAGACTCACAGTTTGTCTTTTATGGATTGGGATTATCTCTCTCAACTCAACATATATTTTTTCATTAGTAAATTTTGATTTTTATCAATTACGAGACATTTCGGGTGACTCCGTTTGATTTCCAGCGACCTCACGTGGGGTCCTGACCCCAAGGTTGAAAAACTGATGTATGGGGAGTCAAAGAAAACCAAAATCCTGCTGATAAATACAGATCTGTTCCATTCTGTGCTTTGGTCTTCTGTATGTTTGTCTATCTGATAATCCATAAATAAAACCACTACATAAATGACACGACGGTACTTTAGTTCCCATGATACATTCCTGCTTGTCCACGGCTGACACAGCTGAAGCCTAAGTGTGTGTTCTTCAAACACGACTGCTGCTGTGTTTGTTCCTATAGACCTGGACCTGCTGCCAGATCCGACCTGCGCTCACATAAATGCAGAACAGAGCTCCGTAAAGGCCGAGCCACTGAGTGGGTTTACAGGTCAGCCCTTCATGGTGACACTTCCTCAGACATTCAGTAACGGACTGTGCCAGCCACCGAGCCCAGGAGGGGTCAAAGGTCGCGCCACGAGAAAACAGGATGTGGATGACACATTCAGTACAGGTTCTGCATCGACCCCAAAGACACAGCAGAAGTTTACAGTGTTCTAACTGCAGAAGTTTACAGTGTTCTAACAGCAGAAGTTTACAGCGTTCCAACAGCAGAAGTTTACAGCGTTCTAACAGCAGAAGTTTACAGCGTTCTAACAGCAGAAGTTTACAGTGTTGTAACTGCAGAAGTTTACAGCGTTCCAACAGCAGAAGTTTACAGCGTTCTAACAGCAGAAGTTTACAGCGTTCTAACAGCAGAAGTTTACAGCGTTCTAACAGCAGAAGTTTACAGCGTCTACGCAAGTACAGCGTTGTACAACAGACTTACAGAAAGTTTCTAACAGCAGAAGTTTACAGCGTTCTAACTGCAGAAGTTTACAGCGTTGTAACTGCAGAAGTTTACAGCGTTGTAACTGCAGAAGTTTACAGCGTTGTAACTGCAGAAGTTTACAGCGTTCGTAACAGCAGAGTTACAGCGTTGTAACATGCAGAAGTTTACAGCGTTCCAACAGCAGAAGTTTACAGCGTTCAACAGCAGAAGTTTACAGCGTTGTAACTGCAGAAGTTTACAGCGTTTCCAACAGCAGAAGTTTACAGCGTTCCAACAGCAGAAGTTTACAGCGTTCTAACTGCAGAAGTTTACAGCGTTGTAACTGCAGAAGTTTACAGCGTTCCAACAGCAGAAGTTTACAGCGTTCCAACAGCAGAAGTTTACAGCGTTGTAACTGCAGAAGTTTACAGCGTTGTAACTGCAGAAGTTTACAGCGTTCCAACAGCAGAAGTTTACAGCGTTCCAACAGCAGAAGTTTACAGCGTTCTAACAGCAGAAGTTTACAGCGTTCTAACAGCAGAAGTTTACAGCGTTCTAACTGCAGAAGTTTACAGCGTTCTAACAGCAGAAGTTTACAGCGTTCTAACAGCAGAAGTTTACAGCGTTGTAACTGCAGAAGTTTACAGCGTTGTAACTGCAGAAGTTTACAGCGTTCTAACAGCAGAAGTTTACAGCGTTGTAACTGCAGAAGTTTACAGCGTTCTAACAGCAGAAGTTTACAGTGTTGTAACTGCAGAAGTTTACAGCGTTCCAACAGCAGAAGTTTACAGCGTTCTAACTGCAGAAGTTTACAGCGTTCCAACAGCAGAAGTTTACAGCGTTTCCAACTGCAGAAGTTTACAGCGTTCTAACTGCAGAAGTTTACAGCGTTTAACTGCAGAAGTTTACAGCGTTCTAACTGCAGAAGTTTACAGCGTTGTAACTGCAGAAGTTTACAGCGTTCTAACAGCAGAAGTTTACAGCGTTCCAACAGCAGAAGTTTACAGCGTTCCAACAGCAGAAGTTTACAGCGTTCCAACAGCAGAAGTTTACAGCGTTTCCAACAGCAGAAGTTAACAGCGTTCTAACTGCAGAAGTTTACAGCGTTCCAACAGCAGAAGTTTACAGCGTTCTAACTGCAGAAGTTACAGCGTTCTACAGCAGAAGTTTACAGCGTTTCTAACAGCAGAAGTTTACAGCGTTCTAACAGCAGAAGTTTACAGCGTTCTAACAGCAGAAGTTTACAGCGTTCTACAGCAGAAGTTTACAGCGTTCTACACAAAGTTACAGCTTACCAGTTTTACAGCGTTCTAACAGCAGAAGTTTACAGCGTTCCAACAGCAGAAGTTTACAGCGTTCTAACTGCAGAAGTTTACAGCGTTCTGACAGCAGAAGTTTACAGCGTTCTGACAGCAGAAGTTTACAGCGTTCTGACAGCAGAAGTTTACAGCGTTGTAACTGCAGAAGTTTACAGCGTTCTAACTGCAGAAGTTTACAGCGTTCTAATTGCTGAAGTTTACAGCGTTCTAATTGCTGAAGTTTACAGCGTTCTAACAGCAGAAGTTTACAGCGTTCTAACAGCAGAAGTTTACAGCGTTGTAACTGCAGAAGTTTACAGCGTTCTAACAGCAGAAGTTTACAGCGTTCTAACTGCAGAAGTTTACAGCGTTCTAACAGCAGAAGTTTACAGCGTTCTGACAGCAGAAGTTTACAGCGTTCTAACAGCAGAAGTTTACAGCGTTGTAACTGCAGAAGTTTACAGCGTTCTAACTGCAGAAGTTTACAGCGTTCTAACTGCAGAAGTTTACAGCATTCTAACAGCAGAAGTTTACAGCGTTCTAAGTGCTGAAGTTTACAGCGTTCTAACAGCAGAAGTTTACAGCGTTGTAACTGCAGAAGTTTACAGCGTTCTAACAGCAGAAGTTTACAGCGTTCTAACTGCAGAAGTTTACAGCGTTCTAACAGCAGAAGTTTACAGCGTTCTAACAGCAGAAGTTTACAGCGTTGTAACTGCAGAAGTTTACAGCGTTCTAACAGCAGAAGTTTACAGCGTTGTAACTGCAGAAGTTTACAGCGTTCTAACTGCAGAAGTTTACAGCGTTCCAACAGCAGAAGTTTACAGCGTTCTAACTGCAGAAGTTTGCAGCGTTCTAACAGCAGAAGTTTACAGCGTTCTAACTGCAGAAGTTTACAGCGTTCTAACTGCAGAAGTTTACAGCGTTCCAACAGCAGAAGTTTACAGCGTTCTAACTGCAGAAGTTTACAGCGTTCTAACAGCAGAAGTTTACAGCGTTCTAACATGCAGAAGTTTACAGCGTTCTAACGCAGAAGTTTACAGCTTTCTAACTGCAGAAGGTTTACAGCGTTCTAACTGCAGAAGTTACAGCGTTCTAACTAGACAGAAGTTTACAGCGTTCTAACAGCAGAAGTTTACAGCGTTCTAACGCAGAGTTTACAGCGTTCTAACGCAGAAGTTTACAGCGTTCTACAGCAGAAGTTTACCAGCGTTCTAACAGCAGAAGTTTACAAGCAGTTCAACAGCAGAAGTTTACAGCGTTCTAACGCAGAAGTTTACAGCGTTCTAACTGCAGAAGTTTACAGCGTTCTAACTGCAGAAGTTTACAGCGTTCTAACTGCAGAAGTTTACAGCGTTCTGACAGCAGAAGTTTACAGCGTTCTAACAGCAGAAGTTTACAGCGTTCTAACAGCAGAAGTTTACAGCGTTCTAACTGCAGAAGTTTACAGCGTTCTAACAGCAGAAGTTTACAGCGTTCTAACTGCAGAAGTTTACAGCGTTCTAACAGCAGAAGTTTACAGCGTTCTAACAGCAGAAGTTTACAGCGTTCTAACAGCAGAAGTTTACAGCGTTGTAACTGCAGAAGTTTACAGCGTTCCAACATGCAGAAGTTACAGCGTTCTAACAGCAGAAGTTTACAGCGTTCTAACTGCAGAAGTTTACAGCGTTCTAACAGCAGAAGTTTACAGCGTTGTAACTGCAGAAGTTTACAGCGTTCTAACAGCAGAAGTTTACAGCGTTCTAACTGCAGAAGTTTACAGCGTTCTAACAGCAGAAGTTTACAGCGTTCTAACAGCAGAAGTTTACAGCGTTCTAACTGCAGAAGTTTACAGCGTTCTAACAGCAGAAGTTTACAGCGTTCTAACTGCAGAAGTTTACAGCGTTCTAACAGCAGAAGTTTACAGCGTTCTAACTGCAGAAGTTTACAGCGTTCTAACAGCAGAAGTTTACAGCGTTCTAACTGCAGAAGTTTACAGCGTTCTAACTGCAGAAGTTTACAGCGTTCTCACTGCAGAAGTTTACAGCGTTCTAACTGCAGAAG
This sequence comes from Sphaeramia orbicularis, assembly GCF_902148855.1. Lineage (NCBI taxonomy): Eukaryota > Metazoa > Chordata > Actinopteri > Kurtiformes > Apogonidae > Sphaeramia > Sphaeramia orbicularis. Next base: position 57,131,101 of record NC_043963.1, read on the forward strand.
TTTACAGCGTTCTAACTGCAGAAGTTTACAGCGTTCCAACAGCAGAAGTTTACAGCGTTCTAACAGCAGAAGTTTACAGCGTTCTAACAGCAGAAGTTTACAGCGTTCTAACTGCAGAAGTTTACAGCGTTCTAACTGCAGAAGTTTACAGCGTTCTAACTGCAGAAGTTTACAGCGTTCCTAACAGCAGAAGTTTACAGCGTTCTAACAGCAGAAGTTTACAGCGTTCCAACTGCAGAAGTTACAAGCGTTCGAACAGCAGAAGTTTACAAGCGTTGAACTGCAGAAGTTTACAGCGTTCTAACAGCAGAAGTTTTACAGCGTTCGTAACTGCAGAAGTTTACAGCGTTCTAACTGCAGTAAAGTTTACAAGCGTTGCTAACAGCAGAAGTTTACAGCGTTCTAACGGCAGAAGTTTACAGCGTTCTAAAACAGCAGAAGTTTACAGCGTTCTACCTGCAGAAGTTTACAGCGTTCTAACAGCAGAAGTTTACAGCGTCTAACTGCAGAGAGTTTACAGCGTTCTAACAGCAGAAGTTACAGCGTTCTAACAGCAGAAGTTTACAGCGTTCTAACTGCAGAAGTTTACAAGCGTTCTAACAGCAGAAGTTTACAGCGTTCTAACTGCAGAAGTTTACAGCGTTCTAACATGCAGAAGTTTACAGCGTTCTAACAGCAGAAGTTTACAAAGCGTTCTAAGTGCTGAAGTGTACAGCGTTCTAACAGCAGAAGTTTACAGCGTTGTAACTGCAGAAGTTTACAGCGTTCTAACTGCAGAAGTTTACAGCGTTCTAACGCAGAAGTTTACAGCGTTCTAACTGCAGAAGTTTACAGCGTTCTAACAGCTGAAGTTTACAGCGTTCCAACAGCAGAAGTTTACAGCGTTCTAACAGCAGAAGTTTACAGCGTTGTAACTGCCGAAGTTTACAGCGTTCTAACAGCAGAAGTTTACAGGTTCTAACTGCAGAAGTTTACAGCGTTGTAACTGCAGAAGTTACAGCGTTGTAACTGCAGAAGTTTACAGCGTTGTAACTGCAGAAGTTTACAGCGTTGTAACTGCAGAAAGTTTACAGCGTTGTAACTGCAGAAGTTTACAGCGTTCTAACAGCAGAAGTTTACAGCGTTCTAACAGCAGAAGTTTACAGCGTTCTAACTGCAGAAGTTTACAGCGTTTCTGACAGCAGAAGTTTAAAGCGTTGTAACTGCAGAAGTTTTACAGAGTTGTAACTGCAGAAGTTTACAGCGTTCTGACAGCAGAAGTTTACAGCGTTCTAACAGCAGAAGTTTACAGCGTTGTAACTGCAGAAGTTTACAGCGTTCCAACAGCAGAAGTTTACAGCGTTCTAACAGCAGAAGTTTACAGCGTTGTAACTGCAGAAGTTTACAGCGTTCTAACTGCAGAGTTTACAGCGTTCTAACTGCAGAAGTTTACCAGCGTTCTAACAGCAGAAGTTTACAGCGTTCTAACTGCAGAAGTTTACAGCGTTCTAACTGCAGAAGTTTTACAGCGTTCTAACAGCAGAAGTTTACAGCGTTGTAACTGCAGAAGTTTACAGCGTTTCTAACAGCAGAAGTTTACAGCGTTCTAACTGCAGAAGTTTACAGCGTTGTAACTGCAGAAGTTTACAGCGTTCTAACAGCAGAAGTTTACAGCGTTCTGACAGCAGAAGTTTACAGCGTTGTAACTGCAGAAGTTTACAGCGTTGTAACTGCAGAAGTTTACAGCGTTGTAACTGCAGAAGTTTACAGCGTTCTAACAGCAGAAGTTTACAGTGTTGTAACTGCAGAAGTTTACAGCGTTCTAACAGCAGAAGTTTACAGCGTTCTAACTGCAGAAGTTTACAGCGTTCTAACTGCAGAAGTTTACAGCGTTGTAACTGCAGAAGTTTACAGCGTTCTAACAGCAGAAGTTTACAGCGTTCTAACAGCAGAAGTTTACAGCGTTCTAACTGCAGAAGTTTACAGCGTTCTAAGGTGGTGACATGTTTAGTTTAGTCCTTTGTGTGGACTAAGAACTAAACTAAACATGTGCAGAGCAAGGTTCTAATAGTTTTGCATTGTTCATTCTAGTTTACTTTTATTTAGTTTCGACTTTTTTTCTCTAATTCAGTTCGTTTTAATTCGTTTTTAGAGCAGGTTTGATAGTTTTTGTTAGTTTTCATGTTTTTCTAAATGCTTAGTTGTAGTTTAGTTTAGTTTAGTTGTAGTTTAGTTGTAGTTTAGTTTAATTGTAGTTTAGTTTAGTTTAGTTGTAGTTTAGTTGTAGTTTAGCTGTAGTTTAGTTTAGTTGTAGTTTAGTTGTAGTTTAGTTTAATTGTAGTTTAGTTTAGTTTTAGTTTAGTTGTAGTTTAGTTTAGTTTTAGTTTAGTTGTAGTTTAGTTTAATTGTAGTTTAGTTTAGTTTAGTTGTAGTTTAGCTGTAGTTTAGTTTAGTTGTAGTTTAGTTGTAGTTCAGTTTAATTGTAGTTTAGTTTAGTTTAGTTGTAGTTTAGTTTAGTTTTAGTTTTAGTTTGTAGTGTAGTTAGTTTTAGTGTAGGTTGATAGTTTAGTTTAATTTAGTTTAGTTTAGTTTTAGTTGTAGTTTAGCGGTAGTTTAGTTTAGTTGTAGTCTGAGTTGTAGTTCAGTTTCATTGTAGTTTAGTTTAGTTGTGTAGTTAGTTTTAGTTAGGTGTAGTTAGTTCAGTTGTAGTTCAGTTGTAGTTTAGTTTGTAGTTCAGTTGTAGTTCAGTTGTAGGTTTCAGTTGTAGGTTCAGTGGTCTCTTTTCTCTTCTTCTCTGTGCTCCTATTCAAATCAATCCCAGACAGGACTCTGCTGCTTTAGTCTCCATGTTTCCAGGTAGAGTGGGGACCAGAAGACGACTGGAAACCACAAGTGAACACAAGTGACGGAGCAAAAAGTGTCGTATGGAGACAGCACAGAAAACTGAGAGAGACAAAGAAATCCATTTAACATCAATCTGACATTGACAAAGACCAAAACCAAGGGAATTTGATCCAGAATTTTTATCTGTTTTAGTTAGTTTAGTAAACACACAATACAGTTTCAGTTAGTTATGTTTTTTTTTCTTTTAATTCTAGTTTTTATTTATTTCAGTTAAAGAAAATGTTTTTACAGTTGTAGTTTTGGTCATTTGGTTAGTTTTGGTTAACGATAATAGCCTTGGTCTCCACTGGATCTGGTCCTTTTCCAGTTATGAACAGTAATAACATCCATCTCTCATCTACTCATTCAGCTCAGTCACCTCTACACTGCTTTTGAAAAATGTCCATAAACATCAGAAAAGACAAAAAAAAAACAGTCTTCATTCTATAATGTGTAGATCAGATAAAATGTACCACAAGTAGGTTTATTGATCTCGTTTATCAGTCTACCACTCATTAGCTGCTCCAGTGGTATGTGCTTTGTTACTCAGGCCTTTATGTCAGATACAAACTGAAGTCAACTCACTGCAGCAGTTCCATTCAGGTCTAAAACTGCGCTGATGTCAACCACTAACTGTCAACACTTACTTCGACCTCTGTCTTCCAAAACATCAGGTAGTGCTGCCTGACACTTCATGTCATGTGGAGTAAATTCAGCAGTTGTGCCTAAATCTGTTCACTGCACAATACTGAGCATGCAAGGCCAGTGCCATTATGCAGAAATGATGTCAGCCCATGGTCTTAAACAGGGAATGAAAGGCATCTGTTTGGAGGATGTTGAAAATATTACAAGGATGGAAGAAAGTACGTTAACACACCACCATGATCCGTCCATTTACTGCGAATTAGTTGAAATACGTCCTATGTCCTTAACACTAATTCTGATTAGTATGTTCCTCTAACACACTACACCTGTTTGAAGCAGTACAGAAATGTAATGGAGTAGAAATGGTGTTGTGGTAGAAAAGAACCGTTTTCTCATCTTTTTTGTTCAGCCATTAAAGGTGCAGGAGACTTTCCTGACCAGTGCTTCCTCAGATCTGTCCATCCTCAGTCCTGTCCTCAGTTTCATTCGTCTGTTGGTCTGTCTGTCATTCCTCAGCTGAATCTCTGTCATTACACTGAACACTTTCTTAGTTCCACCCACCACAAACAGAACCATGTGTTTACATTCAGAGCTGGGAGGGAACTGGGCCATCTTCACCGGCAGCGACACTAACCTCCGTTTCCCACAATACACACCGCAACAAAACATTCCTCAGATGCCCAGTTCCTCCTGACTCTGAATGTAAACACATGGTTTGTTTGTGGTGGATGGAACTAAGAAAGTGTTCAGCATAAGGAAGAGGTTCAGCTGAGGAATGACAGACAGACGAACGGACCAATGATACTGAGGAGAGGACTGAGGATGGACAGACCTGAGGACACACTGGTCAGGAAAGTCTCCTGCACCTTTAACACTTATTTAATAACAAAACAATCAATAGTCCCTCCCAGCATTTCAATTGCAATTTCAACAATTTGTCAAAAACTCCAAAATCTAAATTTCTGAAAACAGTGAACATATTTTGTAAACATTGTCCAAAGGAAGCTACATAAAAAATGTGAAACGAACCCAGCCAGTAGTTTCATCTGAAAAGAAGTTTGAAGAAAGTGCTAATGAAGACGCCAGCAGACACAGTGTCTGTACAACAGACCTGACCTCCAACACAATCAACCAATCACCACCTAGCATCTGTACATGTCTGTACATCTGTTTTCTTTCACAGTTTCAATTTCCTTGTCAAAGTCAGTGTTGTGGTCCAGGGTGTGTACAGAGTCCACCTCCTGATTTTCAGTCACTGCATACACCCTCTCCTAAAGCCCTGATGTGCTCCACTCAGTCCTATCTGAACCAAACGGCCCATGTTTGCCCCTGGGATGGTGAAGCCATGACCCGCCCTACTCTGCCTCTAATAGGCTAGTACTCACTGCCTTCACTGATTACATTGGTTAACTTTAGGCAGGAGAACGGATCAGCCAATCAGAGGCACAGTAGGGCGGGTCATGTAGAGGAAAACTAACTAACTAGCTAACTAGTGCTGTCCACCTCTGGATCCTGATTGGACATTTCAGGTGCCAGTGCCACCCCAGATGATTGACAGGTCACTGCATGTCTTGTTGAAAGATGTGTGATAATTGGAAATGCGAATGAAAAAGGCAGAATAAATGTTTTTCAAATGAGTGACACATATGGAGAGAACCTCCTTCCATGGAATCCATAATTCTGAGGTCAGTTTGAAGGTTGTTTCAGAATGAGTCACTGTTTTAAGCTACTGGACATATGAGTGGACATTTAGAGAAGAGATGTCGCACATAGTTCAACTATGCAAGTAGGCTAACATTATGAAAGGCTAATGTTATGAAAGGTTAACATTATGAAAGGCTAACGTTATGAAAGGTTAACATTATGAAAGGCTAACGTTATGAAAAGCTAACGTTATGAAAGGCTAATGTTATTAAAGGCTAACGTTATGAAAAGCTAATGTTATGAAAGGTTAACATTATGAAAGGCGTCTGTCAAACCGCCGGCGGATCTACTCCTAGAAATACAGCTTTTTAACTACTTATTTCTTGCCTTTCAACGCTTACTCACTTGAACCCAACCTCTTAACCGTGTCTTTTTAACTTGACGCCATCAATCCAAACCTCCATCAGGGCAGGTCAGTATTGTCAGTGGAACCTTACCTCTGGCTGTCACCCATCGCTTCCCGCGCTCTGCCCGGTATCTCGCTGTTTCCACCATGGCGTCATCCTCATCAGCCGGAGATAGTCCTCTCGTCCAAGCAAACAAAACCCTGGTAAAGGCTTACCAAACTATCGCGGATCTCAAAGAGGAAATACTGCGCCTCTCCGCAGAACTCGAGGAGAAAAATGCCCAGCTCTGTGGTTTCTCCAGCCGCCTTCCCACACTGTCCAGTCTGTTCCTGAAAAGCGCAGAGAAGCCCAAAGCCTCCTGTGATGATACGGTGTTATGGGATCCTTCCTCTGCCTGTTCTCGCCCCCCGTGTTCTACACCCTGGTCTGAAGTGGTGATTCGTGGCCGCAAAAAGAACACGAGCAAAGACTCACCACCGCCGACCATCAGCACATCAAACCGCTTCGGCGTCCTGTCCGTGGAGAACGCTCCGGCTCCTCCCCCCGCGGCTGGTGTGCCCCCCATCCCACCTGGCTCTGTCCCGGAACCGGCTCCTGCTGACTCCGTGGCTGCCACCGAGCTGATTACCGGCGACGGTCCTAAAGCCGGTCCTCCTGTGAAGCCTTCAAACCAGGGTCCCCGCTCCTCGGTCCGCTCCTCTGCCCGGCGCCGCCTTCTCCGAGAGGCCATCCGCCGTCACTCCGACGGTCCACCCGTGGAATGTCCACCTAGAGAGACCAGGAACCCTTCACCTTCAACACCGTCTCCTCGTCCACTTCTCCCTCCGACCACCGCTATCCTCGGGGACTCCATCATCCGTCACGTCCGTTTCTTTAACGCCATAACCAGGTGTTTTCCTGGTTCCACCGTCACCTCCATCCTCCATGAACTCCCTCAGCTGTTGCTCTCACTGCCGTCCACCGTTACCCGGATCATAGTTCACGTGGGCTTCAATGATACTTCTCTTCAACAGTCCGAAGTGACAAAGGTTCATTTTAAAAACCTCTTTGATAAACTGAAAGGATCCGGGAAGGCTGTTTTCATTTCCGGGCCCCTCCCCTCCTTTGCCCGTGGTGTGGGCCATTTCAGCCGCCTCCTCAGCCTGAACACCTGGCTCCAGTCCGCCTCTGCTCTGAACGGCTTCAGTTTTATTGATAACTTTAATCTGTTCTGGAACCGCTCCTCCTTTTACAAGTCCGATGGCGTCCACCCCTCTACACTAGGCAGCAGCGTCCTGGCTCAAAACATTCAACACGCTGTCCAGACTAAAACCACACCCACACCTATGTGACTACGCTCCCCGTCTTCTGCTGCAGTCACCTGCTCCCCCTGCTGGTCACATCAAACATCACCACGTTCAGAGTCTCCTGTACAGTCTGTAGTCAGACTGAATACCACCCCAGCTGATCTCTCCTCCTCTCCCAGCCCCTCACTAATGACAGTTACACCCCTCACTCACACCAGCTCACCTCTGAGGAACCATCTCTCCACTGGTCACCATCCCATTCCTGTTATTTTCGGTTCACGTATGGGGTTTCACACTGCTAAAAGGCATCGTAATATCACCAATCTCCGCCCATTAATATACACCGCAGTCATTGGTGCTTCCTTCTCTGTAGGGTTATAGAACTGCCAATCTGCAGTGAACAAAGCAGATTTTATTGCTGCCTATGCCAACCATCACACACTGGACATCCTGGCTCTGACTGAAACCTGGATTACGCCTGAAAACAATGCAACCCCAGCCGCACTTTCTACCAACCACACATTCTCTCATGCCTCTGGTCCATCTGGACGAGGAGGTGGTGTGGGTCTGTTAATTTCCAACAAATGGAAACACAATCAACTCCTACCTTCAGTCAAATACAACTCCTTTGAATACCATGCCATCCTAGTGACAGCACCAGTCAAACTTTACGTAATTGTCATTTATCGTCCACCAGGGCAACTGGGTGATTTTCCTGATGAGCTTGACACTCTGCTTTCCTCCATCCCAGAGCATGACTGCCCCATGCTAGTCCTCGGTGACATGAACATCCACTTAGACAATCCCAGCTTCTCAGATTTCATGTCACTAATACTCTCTTTTGAGCTACAGCAGGTTTGCAGTCCTCCAACCCACAAAGCTGGTAAAGAGCTCCATCTCATTTTCACCCGAAACTGCATCACAGATGCCCTCACAGTCACACCTGTACACCTGTCTGACCACTATTTCATTCAGTTCAGTGGGTCTCTCCCTGAAAAACACTCTGCTCCCTCCCCCATGGTCTCTTTCCGCCGCAACCTCCGCAATTTGTCCCCCACCCACTTCTCCACTGTCGTAGCCTCCGCTCTCCCTCCCCCCAGCACTTTTTCCTCCTTAGAGGTTAATGATGCCACTGAGTCTCTGTGCTCTACACTTAGCTCCTGTCTGGATAATCTGTGCCCTCTATCTACTAGACCTGCTCCATCCTCCCAGTCCCACCCATGGCTCAATGATAACCTCCGGTCGCTGCGTACCAACCTCAGAGCCGCAGAGAGAAAATGGCACAAAACAAAAAGCTCTTCTGACCTGATCACATTCCAGTCACTATTGGTATCCTTCTCATCCAGTGTCACTGCTGCGAAGAAGGCTTACTATAATAACAAAATTCATTCTGCCACCGACACCAAGAAACTATTCTCAACCTTTAAAACACTACTCAACCCTCCACCTCCACCGCCCACTACTAATCTGACAGCAGACAGTTTTGCTTCATTTTTCACAAATAAAGTGTCTACTATCAGCAGTCAGTTCACTGATCCACCCATAGACTGCACACCTCCTTCTTCAACATCATCATCATCACACACTGCTTCCTCTCCCCTGACTATGGCTACTACTAACTCAACTGATAAAAGCCCAACTGCGTCATTCCCCTCATTTACTCCCCTCACAGAGAACGAGGTGTCTAAACTCCTTTCCTCTAGCCGTCCTACAACATGCCTGTTGGACCCTATTCCATCCAACCTCTTACAGTCTGTTGCCCCTACTATCACAGCACCAATCACACATGTGATGAATGCTTCACTGACTTCAGGAACATTTCCTACAGTATTTAAACAAGCGCAGGTAACACCACTACTCAAAAAACCTTCCCTCACCCCCACTCAAGTGGACAATTATCCACCAGTCTCACTCCTCCCATACCTTTCTAAGATCATTGAAAGGGCGGTTTTCAAACAGGTCACAGAATTCCTCTCCCAAAATAACCTCCTTGACATCAACCAATCTGGCTTCAAAATCGGCCACTCCACTGAAACGGCTCTGTTGTCTGTGACAGAAGCCTTGAAAGAGGCTAGAGCAGCAGCCAAGTCCTCAGTACTCATTCTACTGGACTTATCAGCAGCATCTGACACTGTCAATCATGATATCCTGTTATCCATACTCTGGAACATGGGCATCACAGGCCACGCCCACTCCTGGTTTCAATCTTACCTTACTGGTCGGTCCTTCAGTGTGTCCTGGCTAGGGCACACATCAGCAGTTCACCGCCTCACCACGGGGGTCCCCCAAGGCTCTGTGTTGGGCCCCCTCCTTTTTGCCATATACACCACCTCACTCGGTCAGATCATCCACTCACACGGCTTCTCATATCATTGCTATGCTGATGATACCCAGCTCTATCTGTCATTCCCACCTGATGACTCCACAGTCTCAGTGCGGATCTCAGATTGTCTCTCTGACAGATCTGCATGGATGAAAGCCCATCACCTTCAGCTGAACCTGTCCAAAACTGAACTGCTGGTCTTCCCAGCTAAGCCAACCATACAGCAGGACATCTCCATCAGTATTGACTCCATACCTCTGGCTCCTACCAGTGTAGTACGTAACTTGGGAGTCATGATTGATAATCAGTTGACCTTCACAGATCACGTTGCCTCTGTCACCCGATCATGCCGTTTCACTCTGTTCAACCTAAGAAAGATCAGGCCATACCTAACCGAACAGGCCACCCAGCTCCTGGTGCAGACTATGGTTATCTCCACCCAGCTCCTGGTGCAGACTATGGTTATCTCCCGCCTTGACTACTGCAATGCTCTTCTAACGGGCCTCCCAGCTTGTGTTGTCCAACCACTACAGATGGTCCAGAATGCAGCAGCGCGTCTGGTCTTCAATCAGCCTAAAAGGGCACATGTCACCCCCTTACTCACCCTAAAAGGGCACATGTCACCCCCTTACTCATTGAGTTCCACTGGTCTACCCATAGCTGCCCGCATCAAATTCAAATCTTTAATCCTAGCCTACAGAATTCTCCGTGGGTCTGCTCCTGTCTACTTAGGTGCACTGATAAAAGCTTATGTCGCCCCACGACCACTCCGCTCGTCTGGGGAACGTAGTCTGGTGGTCCCCAGACCTTGTACAAGACAATCCAGGCTCTTTTCATGGGTCGTTCCACGTTGGTGGAACGCTCTACCAAGTGGTACAAGAACAGAGTCATCCCTGCCTATCTTCAAGAAGCTCCTGCAGACCCAGCTCTTCCGAGAGCACCTCCTGTCCTAGCACTTTCAAACATTCCATTTTAAATATTCTAATAAGGTTTTTCCAGGATAACCACAGATTCTTTCACGATTATCTCTGGACCTGCTGCGGTGGTCCTCCCTCTCTCCTGCCCTCATCATCACCACTCACTTATCCTCAACCGCCTCCATGTGTCTCCCCCTACTCCCCCCTTCTCCCCCTCTCCCCCAGTCTCTATCTCTATCGCTCTCTCTTTTTCCCCTTCTCTACTCTCTCTCTTTAACCCCAACTGGTCCAGGCAGACGTCCATCCTCCAGGAGTCTGGGTCTGCTCCAGGTTTCTGCTGTTAAAGGGAAGTTTTTCCTTCCACTGTCACCATCACTAGTGTTTGCTCCTGGACGATTCTGTTGGTTTCTGTAAATTGGCTTAGAGTCTGGTTTTGACCAACTCTATATATAAAATGTCAAGAGATAACTTTTTTGTGATCTGGCGCTATATAAATAAAATTTGATTGATTGAGTGATTTAATTGGTTTTCCCCTGTAAGTCGCTTTGGAAAAAAGCGTCTGCCAAATGCGTAAACATAAACATAAACATAAACATGAAAGGCTAACATTATGAAAGGCTGACATTATGAAAGGCTAACGTTATGAAAGGCTGACATTATGAAAGGCTAACATTATGAAAAGCTAATGTTATGTAAGACTAACGTTATGAAAAGCTAACGTTATGAAAAGCTAATGTTATGAAAGGCTAACATTATGAAAGGCTAACGTTATGAAAAGCTAACGTTATGAAAGGCTAACGTTATGAAAAGCTAATGTTATGAAAGGCTAACGTTATGAAAGGCTAACGTTATCCTGTTTATACCTCCTGTTGAATCCATTTCCATTCCTGCAGCTGCTTGTGTTTCCAGTCAAACCTAAAAACTGCTCCTGATCAAGTCATGATAATTTTATAATAGTGAGAAAACAATACTGATGGATTTTTGGGTGAATTAAATCGATTAGTCTTACATGTTACCGTTTGTAAAACAGGGCATTTTTCTGGACTACCTAAAAAAAGGCAAAAATTGAGAGTATACCCAGTTCTCCAGGGACAGCACTGGAAAAACTGAATGTAAAGAGTAAAACTCAGACATATGCTTTTTGTTTAAATTGTGATGTTTGATGTATGATAGTTCAGGACACAAAGCTCTTGTCAAACCATGGAAAATTCTGAGAAGTAACAAAGTGATAAAGTTATGACCAGAGGCGTTGGTCACCAAACTAATCCAACAGCTGACTGGATGTCTCCTGTGTACTGCCACCTCTGCATGTCACACAGAATAAACATCCACACGTATAAGCAAAGAGGAGGTCAGAAGAATTGTACTGTATTATCCACAAGAATGAACCCTCACAGTTTCATTAATTTTTTAAATGAAGTCGTGAGGGGTTCATTCTTGTGGATAATACAATAATTAACAATAATAGACTGAGCGAAAACATGTTGCCTATTTTACAACTAAACAAATGCAGCCCAACCTTGAAAACTGACAATACTGGTCAATTCTTTAAGGAGCTGAAACAGTATGAAGTGGTTGTTTAGTCAGAGTTTAACTTGTGCAGTATAACTGCTGTGAAATGCATGTGGAACCCTTTCATGCACACTGGTCACTCCACTGGTCACTCCAGTGGTCAGTTCTTCTCCAGCTGTTCTCTTGTATATTCATGGCTTTGGTTGTTTCAGTTCCATATCAGCCAACACAGTGGACACTAATGCACCATCCCATAATAATACACTGACATTCAGACCAGTACTGGAACTGTACTGTTCTAAATAAACCTGATCTGCACTGACAGGTTTGAGTGTAAAAAAAAAACCTGTTATTTGTTATTTGACTGTAATTAACTTTTTTTTTTTTTTTCCTTTTTAACCCATTCAGACCCAAACATCCGTCTACCAAAATCATCTACTGATATAAACTGTTTAATCCCTGATGAGCCACTAATCCATGTCAGAAATTAGTGTAAAATACAGTTCTTCATCTTTTCATGGACATCAGATATGACCGTATTTGGACATTCAGAGGCTCCATAGTTATCGTGAAAACACCGTCATCTTCTCCAACATTGATTCCCCAGTAAAACCAATGGAGTTGGATCAATGACAGTGGATGGACACACTGGGTTTATGTTCAGTTAATGAGAGATTTTGCTGAAAAAATTACTTTTTATTCAGTTTTTTCTTTTTTGATATAATACTCAACTTTACTCTGAACTTTCATGAATATCTAC
>NC_043963.1:57148456-57165184 GCF_902148855.1 Sphaeramia orbicularis
TGGTGAAAAAGAGGAAACCATCTAGTGGACACATGGTGAAAAAGAGGAAACCATCTAGTGGACATATGGTGAAAAAGAGGAAACCATCTAGTGGACATATATGTGGTGAAAAAGAGGAAACCATCTAGTGGACACATGGTGAAAAAGAGGAAACCATCTAGTGGACACATGGTGAAAAAGAGGAAACCATCTAGTGGACATATATGTGGTGAAAAAGAGGAAACCATCTAGTGGACACATGGTGAAAAAGAGGAAACCATCTAGTGGACACATGGTGAAAAAGAAGAAACCATCTAGTGGACACATGGTGAAAAAGAAGAAACCATCTAGTGGACACATGGTGAAAAAAGAGGAAACCATCTAGTGGACACATGGTGAAAAAGAAGAAACCATCTAGTGGACACATGGTGAAAAAGAGGAAACCATCTAGTGGACACATGGTGAAAAAGAGGAAACCATCTAGTGGACACATGGTGAAAAAGAGGAAACCATCTAGTGGACACATGGTGAAAAAGAGGAAACCATCTAGTGGACACATGGTGAAAAAGAGGAAACCATCTAGTGGACACATGGTGAAAAAGAGGAAACCATCTAGTGGACATATGGTGAAAAAGAGGAAACCATCTAGTGGACACATGGTGAAAAAGAAGAAACCATCTAGTGGACACATGGTGAAAAAGAAGAAACCATCTAGTGGACACATGGTGAAAAAGAGGAAACCATCTAGTGGACACATGGTGAAAAAGAAGAAACCATCTAGTGGACACATGGTGAAAAAGAGGAAACCATCTAGTGGACACATGGTGAAAAAGAGGAAACCATCTAGTGGACATATATGTGGTGAAAAAGAGGAAACCATCTAGTGGACACATGGTGAAAAAGAGGAAACCATCTAGTGGACACATGGTGAAAAAGAGGAAACCATCTAGTGGACACATGGTGAAAAAGAGGAAACCATGTAGTGGACACATGGTGAAAAAGAGGAAACCATCTAGTGGACACATGGTGAAAAAGAAGAAACCATCTAGTGGACACATGGTGAAAAAGAGGAAACCATCTAGTGGACATATATGTGGTGAAAAAGAGGAAACCATCTAGTGGACACATGGTGAAAAAGAAGAAACCATCTAGTGGACATATGGTGAAAAAGAGGAAACCATCTAGTGGACACATGGTGAAAAAGAGGAAACCATCTAGTGGACACATGGTGAAAAAGAGGAAACCATCTAGTGGACACATGGTGAAAAAGAGGAAACCATCTAGTGGACACATGGTGAAAAAGAGGAAACCATCTAGTGGACACATGGTGAAAAAGAGGAAACCATCTAGTGGACACATGGTGAAAAAGAAGAAACCATCTAGTGGACACATGGTGAAAAAGAGGAAACCATCTAGTGGACACATGGTGAAAAAGAGGAAACCATCTAGTGGACACATGGTGAAAAAGAGGAAACCATCTAGTGGACACATGGTGAAAAAGAGGAAACCATCTAGTGGACACATGGTGAAAAAGAGGAAACCATCTAATGGACACATGGTGAAAAAGAGGAAACCATCTAGTGGACACATGGTGAAAAAGAGGAAACCATCTAGTGGACACATGGTGAAAAAGAGGAAACTATCTAGTGGACACATGGTGAAAAAGAGGAAACCATCTAGTGGACATATATGTGGTGAAAAAGAGGAAACCATCTAGTGGACACATGGTGAAAAAGAGGAAACCATCTAGTGGACACATGGTGAAAAAGAGGAAACCATCTAGTGGACACATGGTGAAAAAGAGGAAACCATCTAGTGGACACATGGTGAAAAAGAGGAAACTATCTAGTGGACACATGGTGAAAAAGAGGAAACCATCTAGTGGACACATGGTGAAAAAGAAGAAACCATCTAGTGGACACATGGTGAAAAAGAGGAAACCATCTAGTGGACACATGGTGAAAAAGAGGAAACTATCTAGTGGACACATGGTGAAAAAGAGGAAACCATCTAGTGGACACATGGTGAAAAAGAGGAAACCATCTAGTGGACACATGGTGAAAAAGAGGAAACCATCTAGTGGACACATGGTGAAAAAGAGGAAACCATCTAGTGGACACATGGTGAAAAAGAGGAAACCATCTAGTGGACACATGGTGAAAAAGAAGAAACCATCTAGTGGACACATGGTGAAAAAGAGGAAACCATCTAGTGGACACATGGTGAAAAAGAGGAAACCATCTAGTGGACACATGGTGAAAAAGAGGAAACCATCTAATGGACACATGGTGAAAAAGAGGAAACCATCTAGTGGACACATGGTGAAAAAGAGGAAACCATCTAGTGGACACATGGTGAAAAAGAGGAAACCATCTAGTGGACATATGGTGAAAAAGAGGAAACCATCTAGTGGACATATATGTGGTGAAAAAGAGGAAACCATCTAGTGGACACATGGTGAAAAAGAGGAAACCATCTAGTGGACACATGGTGAAAAAGAGGAAACCATCTAGTGGACATATATGTGGTGAAAAAGAGGAAACCATCTAGTGGACACATGGTGAAAAAGAGGAAACCATCTAGTGGACACATGGTGAAAAAGAGGAAACCATCTAGTGGACACATGGTGAAAAAGAGGAAACCATCTAGTGGACACATGGTGAAAAAGAGGAAACCATCTAGTGGACACATGGTGAAAAAGAGGAAACCATCTAGTGGACACATGGTGAAAAAGAGGAAACCATCTAGTGGACATATGGTGAAAAAGAGGAAACCATCTAGTGGACACATGGTGAAAAAGAGGAAACCATCTAGTGGACACATGGTGAAAAAGAGGAAACCATCTAGTGGACACATGGTGAAAAAGAGGAAACCATCTAGTGGACACATGGTGAAAAAGAGGAAACCATCTAGTGGACACATGGTGAAAAAGAAGAAACCATCTAGTGGACACATGGTGAAAAAGAGGAAACCATCTAGTGGACACATGGTGAAAAAGAAGAAACCATCTAGTGGACACATGGTGAAAAAGAGGAAACCATCTAGTGGACATATATGTGGTGAAAAAGAGGAAACCATCTAGTGGACACATGGTGAAAAAGAAGAAACCATCTAGTGGACATATGGTGAAAAAGAGGAAACCATCTAGTGGACACATGGTGAAAAAGAGGAAACCATCTAGTGGACACATGGTGAAAAAGAGGAAACCATCTAGTGGACACATGGTGAAAAAGAGGAAACCATCTAGTGGACACATGGTGAAAAAGAGGAAACCATCTAGTGGACACATGGTGAAAAAGAGGAAACCATCTAGTGGACACATGGTGAAAAAGAGGAAACCATCTAGTGGACACATGGTGAAAAAGAGGAAACCATCTAATGGA
This sequence comes from Sphaeramia orbicularis, assembly GCF_902148855.1. Lineage (NCBI taxonomy): Eukaryota > Metazoa > Chordata > Actinopteri > Kurtiformes > Apogonidae > Sphaeramia > Sphaeramia orbicularis. The sequence goes on from NC_043963.1 coordinate 57,151,819, forward strand.
CACATGGTGAAAAAGAGGAAACCATCTAGTGGACACATGGTGAAAAAGAGGAAACCATCTAGTGGACACATGGTGAAAAAGAGGAAACCATCTAGTGGACACATGGTGAAAAAGAGGAAACTATCTAGTGGACACATGGTGAAAAAGAGGAAACCATCTAGTGGACACATGGTGAAAAAGAGGAAACCATCTAGTGGACACATGGTGAAAAAGAGGAAACCATCTAGTGGACACATGGTGAAAAAGAGGAAACCATCTAATGGACACATGGTGAAAAAGAGGAAACCATCTAGTGGACACATGGTGAAAAAGAGGAAACCATCTAGTGGACATATATGTGGTGAAAAAGAGGAAACCATCTAGTGGACACATGGTGAAAAAGAGGAAACCATCTAGTGGACACATGGTGAAAAAGAGGAAACCATCTAGTGGACACATGGTGAAAAAGAGGAAACCATCTAGTGGACACATGGTGAAAAAGAGGAAACCATCTAGTGGACACATGGTGAAAAAGAGGAAACCATCTAGTGGACATATATGTGGTGAAAAAGAGGAAACCATCTAGTGGACACATGGTGAAAAAGAGGAAACCATCTAGTGGACACATGGTGAAAAAGAGGAAACCATCTAGTGGACACATGGTGAAAAAGAGGAAACCATCTAGTGGACACATGGTGAAAAAGAGGAAACCATCTAGTGGACACATGGTGAAAAAGAAGAAACCATCTAGTGGACACATGGTGAAAAAGAGGAAACCATCTAGTGGACACATGGTGAAAAAGAGGAAACCATCTAGTGGACACATGGTGAAAAGAGGAAACCATCTAGTGGACACATGGTGAAAAAGAGGAAACCATCTAGTGGACACATGGTGAAAAAGAGGAAACCATCTAGTGGACACATGGTGAAAAAGAGGAAACCATCTAGTGGACACATGGTGAAAAAGAGGAAACCATCTAGTGGACACATGGTGAAAAAGAAGAAACCATCTAGTGGACACATGGTCAAAAAGAGGAAACCATCTAGTGGACATATATGTGGTGAAAAAGAGGAAACCATCTAGTGGACACATGGTGAAAAAGAGGAAACCATCTAGTGGACACATGGTGAAAAAGAGGAAACCATGTAGTGGACACATGGTGAAAAAGAGGAAACCATCTAGTGGACACATGGTGAAAAAGAAGAAACCATGTAGTGGACACATGGTGAAAAAGAGGAAACCATCTAGTGGACACATGGTGAAAAAGAGGAAACCATCTAGTGGACACATGGTGAAAAAGAGGAAACCATCTAGTGGACACATGGTGAAAAAGAAGAAACCATCTAGTGGACACATGGTGAAAAAGAGGAAACCATCTAGTGGACACATGGTGAAAAAGAGGAAACCATCTAGTGGACACATGGTGAAAAAGAGGAAACCATCTAGTGGACACATGGTGAAAAAGAGGAAACCATCTAGTGGACACATGGTGAAAAAGAGGAAACCATCTAGTGGACACATGGTGAAAAAGAGGAAACCATCTAGTGGACACATGGTGAAAAAGAGGAAACCATCTGGTGGACACATGGTGAAAAAGAGGAAACCATCTAGTGGACACATGGTGAAAAAGAGGAAACCATCTAGTGGACACATGGTGAAAAAGAAGAAACCATCTAGTGGACACATGGTCAAAAAGAGGAAACCATCTAGTGGACATATATGTGGTGAAAAAGAGGAAACCATCTAGTGGACACATGGTGAAAAAGAGGAAACCATCTAGTGGACACATGGTGAAAAAGAGGAAACCATGTAGTGGACACATGGTGAAAAAGAGGAAACCATCTAGTGGACACATGGTGAAAAAGAAGAAACCATGTAGTGGACACATGGTGAAAAAGAGGAAACCATCTAGTGGACACATGGTGAAAAAGAGGAAACCATCTAGTGGACACATGGTGAAAAAGAGGAAACCATCTAGTGGACACATGGTGAAAAAGAAGAAACCATCTAGTGGACACATGGTGAAAAAGAGGAAACCATCTAGTGGACACATGGTGAAAAAGAGGAAACCATCTAGTGGACACATGGTGAAAAAGAAGAAACCATCTAGTGGACACATGGTGAAAAAGAAGAAACCATCTAGTGGACACATGGTGAAAAAGAGGAAACCATCTAGTGGACATATATGTGGTGAAAAAGAGGAAACCATCTAGTGGACACATGGTGAAAAAGAGGAAACCATCTAGTGGACATATATGTGGTGAAAAAGAGGAAACCATCTAATGGACACATGGTGAAAAAGAGGAAACCATCTAGTGGACATATATGTGGTGAAAAAGAGGAAACCATCTAGTGGACACATGGTGAAAAAGAGGAAACCATCTAGTGGACACATGGTGAAAAAGAGGAAACCATCTAGTGGACACATGGTGAAAAAGAGGAAACCATCTAGTGGACACATGGTGAAAAAGAGGAAACCATCTAGTGGACACATGGTGAAAAAGAGGAAACCATCTAGTGGACACATGGTGAAAAAGAGGAAACCATCTAGTGGACACATGGTGAAAAAGAGGAAACCATCTAGTGGACACATGGTGAAAAAGAAGAAACCATCTAGTGGACACATGGTGAAAAAGAGGAAACCATCTAGTGGACACATGGTGAAAAAGAAGAAACCATCTAGTGGACACATGGTGAAAAAGAAGAAACCATGTAGTGGACACATGGTGAAAAAGAGGAAACCATCTAGTGGACACATGGTGAAAAAGAAGAAACCATCTAGTGGACACATGGTGAAAAAGAGGAAACCATCTAGTGGACACATGGTGAAAAAGAGGAAACTATCTAGTGGACACATGGTGAAAAAGAGGAAACCATCTAGTGGACACATGGTGAAAAAGAGGAAACCATCTAGTGGACACATGGTGAAAAAGAGGAAACCATCTAATGGACACATGGTGAAAAAGAGGAAACCATCTAGTGGACACATGGTGAAAAAGAGGAAACCATCTAGTGGACACATGGTGAAAAAGAGGAAACCATCTAGTGGACACATGGTGAAAAAGAGGAAACCATCTAGTGGACACATGGTGAAAAAGAGGAAACCATCTAGTGGACACATGGTGAAAAAGAGGAAACCATCTAGTGGACACATGGTGAAAAAGAGGAAACCATCTAGTGGACACATGGTGAAAAAGAGGAAACCATCTAGTGGACATATATGTGGTGAAAAAGAGGAAACCATCTAGTGGACACATGGTGAAAAAGAGGAAACCATCTAGTGGACACATGGTGAAAAAGAGGAAACCATCTAGTGGACATATATGTGGTGAAAAAGAGGAAACCATCTAGTGGACACATGGTGAAAAAGAGGAAACCATCTAGTGGACACATGGTGAAAAAGAGGAAACCATCTAGTGGACACATGGTGAAAAAGAAGAAACCATCTAGTGGACACATGGTGAAAAAGAAGAAACCATCTAGTGGACACATGGTGAAAAAGAGGAAACCATCTAGTGGACATATATGTGGTGAAAAAGAGGAAACCATCTAGTGGACACATGGTGAAAAAGAGGAAACCATCTAGTGGACACATGGTGAAAAAGAGGAAACCATCTAGTGGACACATGGTGAAAAAGAGGAAACCATCTAGTGGACACATGGTGAAAAAGAGGAAACCATCTAGTGGACACATGGTGAAAAAGAGGAAACCATCTAGTGGACATATATGTGGTGAAAAAGAGGAAACCATCTAGTGGACACATGGTGAAAAAGAGGAAACCATCTAGTGGACACATGGTGAAAAAGAGGAAACCATCTAGTGGACATATATGTGGTGAAAAAGAGGAAACCATCTAGTGGACACATGGTGAAAAAGAGGAAACCATCTAGTGGACACATGGTGAAAAAGAGGAAACCATCTAGTGGACACATGGTGAAAAAGAGGAAACCATCTAGTGGACACATGGTGAAAAAGAGGAAACCATCTAGTGGACACATGGTGAAAAAGAGGAAACCATCTAGTGGACACATGGTGAAAAAGAGGAAACCATCTAGTGGACACATGGTGAAAAAGAGGAAACCATCTAGTGGACACATGGTGAAAAAGAGGAAACCATCTAGTGGACACATGGTGAAAAAGAAGAAACCATCTAGTGGACATATGGTGAAAAAGAGGAAACCATCTAGTGGACACATGGTGAAAAAGAGGAAACCATCTAGTGGACACATGGTGAAAAAGAGGAAACCATCTAGTGGACACATGGTGAAAAAGAGGAAACCATCTAGTGGACACATGGTGAAAAAGAGGAAACCATCTAGTGGACACATGGTGAAAAAGAGGAAACCATCTAGTGGACACATGGTGAAAAAGAGGAAACCATCTAGTGGACACATGGTGAAAAAGAGGAAACCATCTAGTGGACACATGGTGAAAAAGAGGAAACCATCTAGTGGACACATGGTGAAAAAGAAGAAACCATCTAGTGGACACATGGTGAAAAAGAGGAAACCATCTAGTGGACACATGGTGAAAAAGAAGAAACCATCTAGTGGACACATGGTGAAAAAGAGGAAACCATCTAGTGGACATATATGTGGTGAAAAAGAGGAAACCATCTAGTGGACACATGGTGAAAAAGAGGAAACCATCTAGTGGACATATGGTGAAAAAGAGGAAACCATCTAGTGGACACATGGTGAAAAAGAGGAAACCATCTAGTGGACACATGGTGAAAAAGAGGAAACCATCTAGTGGACACATGGTGAAAAAGAGGAAACCATCTAGTGGACACATGGTGAAAAAGAGGAAACCATCTAGTGGACACATGGTGAAAAAGAGGAAACCATCTAGTGGACACATGGTGAAAAAGAGGAAACCATCTAGTGGACACATGGTGAAAAAGAAGAAACCATCTAGTGGACACATGGTCAAAAAGAGGAAACCATCTAGTGGACATATATGTGGTGAAAAAGAGGAAACCATCTAGTGGACACATGGTGAAAAAGAGGAAACCATCTAGTGGACACATGGTGAAAAAGAGGAAACCATCTAGTGGACACATGGTGAAAAAGAGGAAACCATCTAGTGGACACATGGTGAAAAAGAGGAAACCATCTAGTGGACACATGGTGAAAAAGAGGAAACCATCTAGTGGACACATGGTGAAAAAGAAGAAACCATGTAGTGGACACATGGTGAAAAAGAGGAAACCATCTAGTGGACACATGGTGAAAAAGAGGAAACCATCTAGTGGACACATGGTGAAAAAGAGGAAACCATCTAGTGGACACATGGTGAAAAAGAAGAAACCATCTAGTGGACACATGGTGAAAAAGAAGAAACCATCTAGTGGACACATGGTGAAAAAGAGGAAACCATCTAGTGGACATATATGTGGTGAAAAAGAGGAAACCATCTAGTGGACACATGGTGAAAAAGAGGAAACCATCTAGTGGACACATGGTGAAAAAGAGGAAACCATCTAATGGACACATGGTGAAAAAGAGGAAACCATCTAGTGGACACATGGTGAAAAAGAGGAAACCATCTAGTGGACACATGTGGTGAGAAGCACAGAAAAAGGAGGTCCAGCCTGGAAGGACTTCCATTATACAACAGTGTCACTCATGTCATTTTCCTCTTCATAAACATGCATTGATAATCAATGCATAGTAATTAGTGACATATTTTTACATTATAATCATGAATCCAGCCTCTAATGAGACAACAAGCACAAGACAGAAACAACACCACTTCAGCCTTTTGTTTGAGTCGACTGCCACCAAAATGAAGAATACAATTAGTGGCCGAGGGTTTTTTTTGCATAGATTATTCCACAAGTGTCAAACATGTGGGGGCCCGGGGGCCAAATCTGCCCCCCCCCCCCAAAAGGTTCCATTGCGGCCCTGCAGGATGAAAGTGCATAAATGAACCTGAACAGTCCAGGTTGAACAGATCCTTTTGGTTCAGGTTCCACATACAGACCAATGGGATCTACAGTCAAAAGAACAACACAATAAACCAGAAAGAATGACAAACACACATTTACTGTGAAAAATTATGTGGAAAAAATTTAAGTGAAAAAAATCACATTACACTGTGAAAATATTTACATTTACAAAACTATTCTTTCACAATAAAATGCAAATAAATACATAAATAAAAACACAGATGAACAACCTGAACTGTGCAGTTTGAACAATATTCTGTCTGTTCCTAAATGTTTATGGAACACTGTGTGGAAATGCACATGTAGAAATAAGAAGTCCAGGCAGAACAGTGTTACAATTGCACTAATTTTTCAAACGAAATTTCTTTTTTTTTTTCAGGTTATTCACATCTTTGTTGTAAAATGTAAATATTTTCATAATTTAATTGGGGTTTTTTGTATGAAAACAAAAAGAAAAACTTGGACTTGTCATTATTTATGGGTTATTCAGTCATTATTGTACTGGTTCGGCCCACTGCAGATCAGACTGGGCTGAACATGGAACTGAACTAAAATGAGTTTGACAGCGCTAGATTAGTCTAATTAAATAACATGTTATTAGTGGAGATAGCTGACGCACACATTGTACCTCTGTGTCACTGTGTAATGTGATAATAATTATGTCAAGATAATAAAGTTGTTCCATTGTGTCATAAATTCCACTGTTGGACATCCAAGGAATCGTTTTACAACATGAATACACTGGCTACTCTCAGTTAATAATGCAGTAATAAGCATTAGGGAACACTTAATTAGTAGTTTACTTATTATTTTGCTAATGTCACACAGTGTTGATGTTAGCAGAAGTATTTATATGTTATCTAAATAAATTAAACAATAGAGGGTCTGCAAGTGACGTCAGCGCTAGTGGAAGTCACTGTGGCTCCACCCACTGAGTGTCAGACAGAGGCAGATGAGTGACAGCGTTGGCTTCAATCCTGTCTAAACTGAAGAACAATATTGAACCCAAAATGGGGCAGAGCTGTTGTTGGTTGATTGTATTTTCAGGTTCTTAAAGCAGTGGGAGCTATCGTTTACAGACACCCAAAGACAAAGAAAACAGAAGGAGATGGATCCACAAATCCAGGAAACCAAACCTAGATCTGTGGATCCTGTTTGGTGTCAGCTAACATTCACTGATGCTGTATTTTTGGTCCAATCAGACCTGAAATGACCTATTGTTTTGGCTAACGCTCCTTCTTAGTGCAGCTCTTGGTTTCATGATCAGATCTTTCCTGGTTTTTGTCTCATTTTGTGATTGTGAACCTTGTGCTCCTACATGATTAGTAAACTAACTAAAACTGAGGTGAACCTAGTTTTACAAATACGGAGGAACTGGAGAATAAAGCTACGACGGAGTATTAGGACCACAGAAGAAAAGAAAAACACTGGGCACTACCAGAAGAAAGTCAGAAAATATGGAGATAAAACCTGGAATTTTATGAGAATAAAGTCGAATACAAAAAGAAAGAGAAAAGCACTCGGACAGCGCAGACCTCCGCCAAGACAGATCTGCCCCCCCCCCCCCCCATCACCGCCAAAATGTAATCATTTCTTCTTGTGCCAGAATCCACATTTCCTGAAAATTTCATGAAAATCCGTCCAGAACTTTTTGAGTTGTCTTGCTAACAAACAAACAAACAAACAAACAAACACACACACAAAGCAAAGTGATCACAGTACCTCCTGCTGGAGGGAATCACAATGTTCTGAGAAGAAAGTCGTAGTTCGAAAAAAACTCATAATTTAACAAAAATGTCATTGGTTTATGAGATTAAAGTCGTCATATTTCGACAATAAAACCATAGTATGATCAGAATAATGTGTTAATTTAAACCAGGTGGTGTAAATCTGCTAATTTCCCAGAATGCAGTGGTGCCCTGCTGGTCCACAGCAGTAGTATCTGTGTTGGATAAAGGACTGGATCTGAACTGGACTCAGTAAATCTGCTCAGTCCCAGTAGATCATGCATAGATTCACTGGGGTCAGTCCACGGTCTACTGGAAATGACCTTTGGATCAGCTGGTTCTGGGTCCTAGTTTTAGACCCTTTGGATCAGCTGGTTCTGGTCCTAGTTTTAGACCCTTTGGATCAGCTGGTTCTGGTCCTAGTTTTAGACCCTTTGGATCAGCTGGTTCTGGGCCCTAGTTTTGGAGCCTTTGGATCAGCTGGTTCTGGGCCCTAGTTTTAGACCCTTTGGATCAGCTGGTTCTGGTCCTAGTTTTGGAGCCTTTGGATCAGCTGGTTCTGGGCCCTAGTTTTGGAGCCTTTGGATCAGCTGGTTCTGGTCCTAGTTTTGGAGCCTTTGGATCAGCTGGTTCTGGGCCCTAGTTTTGGAGCCTTTGGATCAGCTGGTTCTGGTCCTAGTTTTAGACCCTTTGGATCAGCTGGTTCTGGGCCCTAGTTTTGGAGCCTTTGGATCAGCTGGTTCTGGTCCTAGTTTTAGACCCTTTGGATCAGCTGGTTCTGGGCCCTAGTTTTGGAGCCTTTGGATCAGCTGGTTCTGGGCCCTAGTTTTAGACCCTTTGGATCAGCTGGTTCTGGGCCCTAGTTTTGGAGCCTTTGGATCAGCTGGTTCTGGGCCCTAGTTTTAGACCCTTTGGATCAGCTGGTTCTGGTCCTAGTTTTGGAGCCTTTGGATCAGCTGGTTCTGGGCCTTAGTTTTAGACCCTTTGGATCAGCTGGTTCTGGGCCTTAGTTTTGGAGCCTTTGGATCAGCTGGTTCTGGGCCTTAGTTTTAGACCCTTTGGATCAGCTGGTTCTGGGCCTTAGTTTTGGAGCCTTTGGATCAGCTGGTTCTGGTCCTAGTTTTAGACCCTTTGGATCAGCTGGTTCTGGGCCCTAGTTTTGGAGCCTTTGGATCAGCTGGTTCTGGGCCCTAGTTTTAGACCCTTTGGATCAGCTGGTTCTGGGCCCTAGTTTTGGAGCCTTTGGATCAGCTGGTTCTGGGCCCTAGTTTTAGACCCTTTGGATCAGCTGGTTCTGGTCCTAGTTTTGGAGCCTTTGGATCAGCTGGTTCTGGGCCTTAGTTTTAGACCCTTTGGATCAGCTGGTTCTGGGCCTTAGTTTTGGAGCCTTTGGATCAGCTGGTTCTGGTCCTAGTTTTAGACCCTTTGGATCAGCTGGTTCTGGGCCCTAGTTTTGGAGCCTTTGGATCAGCTGGTTCTGGGCCCTAGTTTTAGACCCTTTGGATCAGCTGGTTCTGGGCCCTAGTTTTGGAGCCTTTGGATCAGCTGGTTCTGGGCCTTAGTTTTAGACCCTTTGGATCAGCTGGTTCTGGGCCTTAGTTTTGGAGCCTTTGGATCAGCTGGTTCTGGGCCCTAGTTTTGGAGCCTTTGGATCAGCTGGTTCTGGTCCTAGTTCTGGACCCTTTGGATCAGCTGGTTCTGGTCCTAGTTCTGGACCACTTGTTCTTTGGTAGCTGGTACAGATCCATGTCCAGTCCAACTGTCCTTCATTTCATTTCAGATTTCCCATGGTCCTTTGCTCTGGCTGTGTTTACTGCTATACTCCGTCATGTTGAGCAGGTTGGTTTAAGACACTCAGTCTGACTGAGAGGGGCGTGGCCTGGGCTTGGAGGGGCGTGGCCTGGGGGGAAGTGACAGATGTGCAGACCCTGTAGATCACAGGTGTCCAACATGTGTCCCGGGGGCCAAATCCGGCCCGCCAAAGGGTCCGATCTGAAGCTATTAATCAGTGGTGTAAAAATCCTGTCCTTTCAGGTTCCATACGTACACATATAAACTGTTAGATCTCAACTGGGTCAGACCACAAAAATACTGTCATAATAACCTGTAAATAATGACAACTGCACATTTTATCTTTGTTTTAGTGTAAAAAAGTAAAATTACATGAAAAAGTTTACATTAACAAACTATCCTTTTACTAAAAATGTGAATCACCTGAACACATATGAACAACCTGAAATGTCTTGAGAAAAGTAAATGCAGTTTCATCCATATTCTGCCTGTTCCTAATGTTTTGTGTGATTGTAATTGTAATGTCAGTTGTAACGCACATGTGTAAATGATAAACTGAGGCTGAATATTGTCAAAAATGCACTTGTTTTTCTTAAGACATTTCAAGTTGTTGACGTTATTCAGATTTTAAGGAAACGATGTCGGTATAAACATGATCCTAATGTCATTGTGTTATTTGACTGGTGTTATTTGACTGGTGTTATTTGACTGGTGTTATTTGACTGGTGTTATTTGACTGGTGCGGCCCACTGCAGGTCCTACTGGGCTGAATGTGGAACTGAACTAACAGGACTTTGACAGCCCTGCTCTAGAAGGATCCACTAACAGTTAGTACATTTTTCGTTGGGTATCTTGTAATCAATTACTAATGGTGTTCATGTAACAACAGATATTTATAGTTTAGCCTTAGCTCATGCAGTGTGTCTAATTATCATTTACTCATAGATAATTCATGGTCCTGTGATACGTCGTACTTATACTAGTACTGTATATACTTAGATACACTGAGTTAATATGTTCTTTATAAAGTCGTAACTAAAAACTTTGACCTTATATGGACTGTGTATTTATTTGTTTGCTGTAATATTTCATGTTCACGATCTATATCGAATATTTCTGAACATATAATTTTACTGTTTTATATCAATTACTATATTTTGTGCTTAATTGAAAAGTAAAGTGCATGTTTCACAATTGAATATGAACTAAGTTTTGCAAACACTCTTTTATAGAAACTATTCAGCTGTGTCATTTGCATAATAGTTTTATATTTGGTATTTTTCCGTCCTATTCTAATACTATTTTTCTGGTTCACTGTCATTGTAGCGCTCACGTACTGGGGCTCTTTCACGTTCCTGTAAATATGACTGAGTAGAAGTGCACTCAGTGCTACACTAAGCCTCTTTCATCTCTTTTGTTTTAAGTGCTATTTTTACTTTCTCAGTAAATCTGTTTCTGCCACTTCCTTCTGTGCTTAAGCTTCATTTCTTTTAATATCATCTCCTATGGATAACAAATCCTTTTTCACAAAGACTTCACTTTTTAAGACATCCAGAGTACTTAAGGCAGTGGGGATACTTTTCTGTGGAGTATCAGCAAACTGCACTGAAACACCAAATCTGTTTCTGCACATATATGGGCCACCAACAGAAAAGGCTTCAGTCTGGAACAGACCTGTGAAGAGGTCTGGTCTGAAAGCTACACTTACTTCAGATTTCACTCTTTTTCAGAACAGGTTACTTTGTGATATTAGGGCGTCTCCACAATCCCTTTTCTCCTCAGATCAGTGTTATTTAAACCAGTTCATCTCCAACATGATAATAGCCCCCCCCAAAAAAAAAAAATTCAGCAAAATCCGTCAGCGTTTGCCCCCCCACCACACAGTATGAAGGCCTGTCAAAGAACATCAAAAATGGCAAAAAAAAAATGCTGTTTTCAAACGCATTCCCATGCTTAATGGATACTAAATGGATCCTAAAGTGCCTGAAGTTCAGCTCTATTTGTCTGGAACTCAAACCTGTATTTTACTAAAAGGGGCTTTAGAAAATAGACACTGTGTTCAACTAGATTTACTGTTCTGAACTTCTGTCTATTTCCAGTTTTTAGCTGATAATTGAGTTATTTGATCTTAAAATCCCTTCTTTTCACTTCTATATCAGCTGATACAATAACCTATGAAGGTGATATTACAGGGACGCTGGAAAATACCAGAAAAAGCCGTTTGTGGACACTTCAGACCTCAGTATCTGTGATTTTCTGGGTTAAAATGAGCATTTTTTTCCTTTGTGGTGGGGGGGTCAAACGTTGACAGATTTTGCTGAAATTTTTTTTTGGGGGGGGGGGGGGGGGGCTGTTATCATGTTGGAGATGAACTGGTTTAAATAACACTGATCTGAAGAGAAAAGGGATTTTGGAGACGCCCTATTGTGATATTCAGGAGATTAGGAACACAATGTTTCTTCTGTACAGATGGTCCATTGGTATATGGCCTAAAAAAAACACTGATGAAAACTAAAGGACAAAGAGCCCCATGTCTGTGGATATGTTCAGGAACATCAGGAGCTGCTGCAGGGACCGTCAGGTTGAACACCACTGCAGAGGAAACACTGTCTCCACTGTGTGAGCTCCGACAGAGGGAGGACCACTGTGGGGTTTGGGTTTTTTACTGTCCCATTTCCCAGGAGTATGGGATGTACTTGTATGGAAAATGCACACCATTTACACTGATTTCTTTTGCAGAACAACTTTATGGACCTGACTTTCTAAAGCACAAGCTTAGAAAAGACGACCTAATGTTTTAAGTCGAAGCTCCAACAGAAACAGATTTGCAGTAATGATGACTGAATTGTAACCAGATGTGCTCCCTGCTGCTTTGGTGTGTGGTATACTGTAAATGCATGGGGCTGGGCCCTTTATTTATGTGACACTGAAAACCTGTGGACTCGACCACATGTGTCCACTGTCACACATACCTGTCATGTCTCCTCAGATGTGTTCTTTATGTTCATGCTACTGTTTCATGTCTCCTCTTTGGTTTTCAGTCTTTGTTTCTTTGGTCACTTCCTGTTCAGTTCCAGTCGTTCACGTTTGCTCCTGTCTTGTACTTCCTGGTTTATTTCGTACACATCTCTTCCCTCTGGTTTCACACCTGGACTTCCTCCCTTTATGTGTTTTCCCTGCAGTGGGATTGTTAGCCCCGCCCCTGACAGGTGTCACCTGTGTGCCCCTCCCTCAGGTACAAACAGTGCTGTCTGCCTTCTTCTGGTGTCAGTTCTTCTGATTCCGTCACTGGTTTCACGTCCAGCTGTCTACCAGGTTTTCCCACGTTGGTCCAGATTTATGCTTCAAGTTTTCCACTTGTGTTTATCACAGAACTGTTGTAGTTTTCCATCCTCCTTGTGAGCGCCTTTTGTTTACCACTTTTTCATTATTCAAATACTTTTGTTTAAATCTTCAGTTTTTGTCAGTTGTGCATCTGAGTCCACCTTTTGGTGAGTCAAGGAGTTCCAGCAATAATCTATTCATGGTTCAGTCCAAATACACATCTATGCATTGACAATACTGCATGTTAAACATAATGGGACTGACTGAAGAATACAGATGTGATCAACACATGTGGATACTGACGCTGTGTTCCAGTCCACCTGGAACTGCTGTTCTTCCATCCTTCTACTGCTGTTCTTCTACTGCTGTTCTTCCATCCTTCTACTGCTGTTCTTCCATCCTTCTACTGCTGTTCTTCTACTGCTGTTCTTCCATCCTTCTACTGCTGTTCTTCCATCCTTCTACTGGTGTTTTCCATCCTTCTACTGCTGTTTCTCCATCCTTCTGCTGCTGTTCTTCATCCTTCTACTGGTGTTTTCCATCCTTCTAGTGCTGTTCTTCCATCCTTCTACTGCTGTTCTTCCATCCTTCTA
>NC_043964.1:0-100000 GCF_902148855.1 Sphaeramia orbicularis
ATTTGTGTGTATTTCTCTGTATTTGTGTGTATTTCTCTGTATTTGTGTGTATTTTTCCGTATTTCTCTGTATTTGTGTGTATTTCTCTGTATTTGTGTATTTCTCTGTATTTCTCTGTATTTGTGTGTATTTTTCCGTATTTCTCTGTATTTGTGTATTTCTCTGTATTTGTGTGTATTTGTGTGTATTTTTCCGTATTTATCTGTATTTGTGTGTATTTATCTGTATTTGTGTGTATTTCTCTGTATTTGTGTATTTCTCTGTATTTCTCTGTATTTGTGTATTTCTCTGTATTTGTGTGTATTTCTCTGTATTTGTGTATTTCTCTGTATTTGTGTATTTCTCTGTATTTCTCTGTATTTGTGTATTTCTCTGTATTTGTGTATTTCTCTGTATTTGTGTGTATTTCTCTGTATTTGTGTGTATTTCTCTGTATTTGTGTATTTCTCTGTTTCTCTGTATTTCTCTGTTTGTGTGTATTTTTCCGTATTTCTCTGTATTTGTGTGTATTTCTCTGTATTTGTGTGTATTTCTCTGTATTTCTCTGTATTTTTCCGTATTTCTCTGTATTTGTGTGTATTTCTCTGTATTTCTCTGTATTTGTGTGTATTTCTCTGTATTTTTCCATATTTCTCTGTATTTGTGTGTATTTTTCCGTATTTCTCTGTATTTGTGTGTATTTCTCTGTATTTGTGTGTATTTCTCTGTATTTCTCTGTATTTTTCCGTATTTCTCTGTATTGTGGTATTTCTCTGTATTTCTCTGTATTTGTGTGTATTTCTCTGTATTTCTCTGTATTTGTGTGTATTTCTCTGTATTTTTCCATATTTTTACTGTATTTGTGTGTATTTCTCTGTATTTGTGTGTATTTCTCTGTATTTGTGTATTTCTCTGTATTTCTCTGTATTTGTGTGTATTTCTCTGTATTTGTGTATTTCTCTGTATTTGTGTATATTTCTCTGTATTTGTGTGTATTTGTGTATATTTGTGTGTATTTGTGTGTATTTATCTGTATTTGTGTGTATTTCTCTGTATTTGTGTGTATTTGTGTATATTTATCTGTATTTGTGTATATTTTTCTGTATTTGTGTGTATTTCTCTGTATTTGTGTATTTTTCGTATTTCTCTGTATTGTGTGTATTTTTCCGTATTTCTCTGTATTTGTGTGTATTTCTCTGTATTTGTGTATTTCTCTGTATTTGTGTATTTCTCTGTATTTCTCTGTATTTGTGTGTATTTTTCCATATTTCTCTGTATTTGTGTGTATTTCTCTGTATTTGTGTATTTCTCTGTATTTGTGTATTTCTCTGTATTTGTGTATTTCTCTGTATTTGTGTATTTCTCTGTATTTCTCTGTATTTCTCTGTATTTGTGTGTATTTTTCCGTATTTCTCTGTATTTGTGTATTTCTCTGTATTTCTCTGTATTTGTGTATTTTTCCATATTTCTCTGTATTTGTGTGTATTTTTCCGTATTTCTCTGTATTTGTGTATTTCTCTGTATTTGTGTATTTCTCTGTATTTGTGTGTATTTTTCCATATTTCTCTGTATTTGTGTGTATTTCTCTGTATTTGTGTGTATTTCTCTGTATTTGTGTGTATTTCTCTGTATTTCTCTGTATTTTTCCGTATTTCTCTGTATTTGTGTGTATTTTTCCGTATTTCTCTGTATTTGTGTGTATTTCTCTGTATTTGTGTATTTCTCTGTATTTGTGTATTTCTCTGTATTTCTCTGTATTTGTGTGTATTTTTCCGTATTTCTCTGTATTTGTGTGTATTTTTCCGTATTTCTCTGTATTTTTCCGTATTTCTCTGTATTTGTGTGTATTTTTCCGTATTTCTCTGTATTTGTGTGTATTTTTCCGTATTTCTCTGTATTTTTCCGTATTTCTCTGTATTTGTGTGTATTTCTCTGTATTTCTCTGTATTTCTCTGTATTTGTGTGTATTTTTCCGTATTTCTCTGTATTTGTGTGTATTCCAGACACTCAGACGCCGTCTAAACAAACCCATGTCTTCTTTATTCGTCGTTTACAGTAGTTCACTCATACGTAGCTGCCTTGTGTTGGTCTTTTTGTCTTTTTGTCTCTTTTACTTTTTGTTCCACCTTCTTCCTCATTTTATTTATTTTTTTCATCGACACAACGGAAGAGTCATGGACAAAAGATTAAAAAAACAAAAACAAACAAACCGCAGAAAACCAGGAGAAAATGCCCCGTTTCACAACAAAAACGTTCATTTGGCAAAAGGTGAGGATGATGAAGGTGACGATGAAGATCCAGTGCATTTTTCAAACGTTTAGAACCCCACGGATTCCCATTGGACACAGATACAGGAAAGGGGACGTGTCTGGACGTCTGATTGGATAAGAGCTTTCAGGAGTCAGGATTTACTGTCCAATCAGATTTGACCTCTTCGGATGAACTCACTTGTTGCTAGGCGATATGTGTCAACAACAGTAACGACAGATGGGCGTCGCCCCGCGCTACAGTCACAGTTAAAAGAAACAAACGTACAACAAAATACAAAAAATAAAAATATAAAAACTGACCCATTCGGACGATAACGCGTCCAACCGTTGACGTGCGTCTATGGCACCGACAGGGTTTGGCTAACGCCGGCCGCTTTGGACGAAACGCAAAACACTCAAGAAAAAAAAAACGATGGCAAAGTTCAGCCGAAGCAGCTGATAGGACAGAGCACTGCGTCACCATGGCAACGGAGACAAGTATACAGTTCAGCAACAGCCCGGTGGAGCGCTAATGACGCTAACGTACCGCTGCTAAAAAAGAACAGCCGCAAAAACGATCCGAATTAACAACAGCAGCAGCTACTGATGCAGAACCTGAACGACGATGAAAAACACTGACGTTTGAACAAAATATTCATCTGAGTGACTTCGAACTTATGCCAGTTAGCGCGCTACTGTTAGCATGATGTGGAATTGCAATTTCATTGATAGTAAATCTTGATAAATAATAGTTTTTTTATAATAAGCTGGTGAAGAACTAGAAAACCCAAACCAGTTTCAATTAAACCATCAGATGGTGTTAGCTAGCGCAGGTATCGGCGCATATCTGACGCTAGCGCAGGAATCGGCGCAGATCTGACGCTAACGCAGGAATCGGCGCAGATCTGACGCTAACGCAGGTATCGGCGCAGATCTGACGCTAACGCAGGTATCGGCGCAGATCTGACACTAACACAGGTATCGACACAGATCTGATGTTTGATAATCGCTGTGTTCTACGACTTCTTCCAGAATAATTCAATTTTGTTTCTTGGCTTTACTTTTATTCTTAGGTTTCTGCAGAGCTAATGCTAATGGACCCTGGGTAACATGTATTTGCACTCTGAATGGTGAATGAAGCTAGTAGCCAAGTTAGCCTAGTTGCTGTTAGCTTGTTGCTTCATGTTGATGTACTGTAACATTTCAACATTATCTTACTACCTCAACTTATTAAAAAGCTCCGATGCTAATCTAAGGTGCAAAAGAACCTAAGTATATCTGCAGTATTTAGCTGAATAGCTAATGTTAGCATAGCTCATGTCCAGTATTAGCATCGGTTTACTAGATTGAAATTGTAAATTCAAACTTTTTAAATACTTGTAGTTTATGTTTCATGTGACATTTTTGAAGTTTTTCTTTTTGGTTCATGAGTCACAGTCGAGGTGAACACAGCTAACGAACAGCGTTAGCCGTGCACACTGTAACAAGCTAACACTAGAGTCCTAAATGAAGCTGTTCACAAGCTAGAATGCTAATGTAACCGGATACTAAGGTGTGAACATACACATTTGTTTAAACCAGTAGCTAATGTTAGCATAACACAGATATGAACAAGCGTTTCAAAATGGCCGTTTTCTTCTGGATCAGAGCAGGTTCAGATTCTTTACGTTCAAACAGTCGATGAAACAAGCTAACGTCGAGGCAGGCGCGGTTTAGAAATTAGCATCTCAAAATGAAATTAGAGTGAAGTCTGTTGGTTTTCAGATCAATTCAGATGTTTGAACCGTGATGCTAACTGTGATGCTAACTGATGCTAAGGCGTTGCCTTGGAGCTGACGTGAACTCTGTCTGTACAGATGCTGTTTTTCGCGACTTGTGCGTCGTTCTAAAACCCAGCGGTCGTGACTCGTTTGGCGGTTTGACGTGTTGCGGTCAAATACATTTGAGACCCCGCCCCCCCCCCCCCTCCCCTCAGTGCTGCTGCCTCAGACTGACAGCTAGTTCACAACCGCCGCAGCCTTTGCCGCTGAATCGACCGTAAACGCTTCAGAGACGAATGCTGGCGTCGAGCGTTGATTTTTCCAAAGTGAAGCCCCTGAGAAAACTCGGAAGTCCAGTCGAGCCGAAAAGGAGCCAACCACTAACCTGGACCCACCCACAGCAGCTTCAGCTGCTGGACCCGCCCACATTCAACACCTTTTGCGCAGAAATCGGAACCGATCGACCGTCATTTAACGATGAAGTCGACTTGTTAACAAATCTAGACGATGAAAACGCCATATTGAGACAAATTTGACATCTTCTCCGATCAGTTTTCCTTCAACAGATTAATCTGTTTTTCTTTTTCCGCCAAAACTGGACTTTCACGAGAAACAAATTCAAACATGAAAAATTCAGCAAAAACACAGGAAATGATGTGGATGGACCCGACAGTTACCATGGAGACGGAGACCACACCCACCCACAGGAAAACGCAGGAATGAACATTTGGACCCCAATAAATTAACCCTGGAGAACCTCAAAGGTGGTCCTGAGAAAAGAGAACGCAAAGGTGGACACCAGACACACGGGGGCTCAGAACCTGAGCCAGAACCAGAACCAGAACCGAACAACGGAACCACGACTCCAAATGCCACTGTGGTCCACTGTGCCTTAGCTTAGCTTAGCACAAACACTGGAAACAGAGGAAAACTGTTAGCATGGTCCGTCCAGACAGAAGATACCCCTCTGACCCACCCGGACCTGTCAGAACCAGAACCAGACCCTGGTCCAGTTTCAGGTCTGAGCTCATGTTAAATACTGACCAGTCACATGGTCACACCTGGTCATGTGACTCATCTGCATTTTGTGACGACAGTTCGATGAATGCGGTTCATATCGAGTTCGTTTTCACCGTTCAGCGTCGTGGCGCCGCTGAACCCAAAACCGGGTCTGGACCGTGGCGCCGCTGAACCCAAAACCGGGTCTGGACAGAGTCGACAACAGCGACGACACAAAAGCACAGAAGAAGAAGAAACTGGAAATAAAAAATAAAAATGGCACAAGAGGAAAAGGAGGACCGCCCACTGACCACACAAGGCCACGGCGGCCATGACGGCGCGACGTGACCAACACAGATGGACAAAGCAGGCGTGGGTCAGATGACGGGGACCAGGTTCTACTGCTGTCACGTTCTACATTCTTTCAAACAGAAGGAACACATGGTTCTGAGTCGGTGATGACGCTTTCACACGTCAGCCAATCAGAGTGCAGCAGAACACTGTGAGGACTGAAACACAACAGGACCAGTCCAATGCACCGACGGCAGCCGAGGACCACCAGGACCAGGGTGGACCCACCAAGGACCCACCAGAACCAGGGTGGACCCACCAAGGACCCACCAGGACCAGGGTGGACCCACCAAGGACCCACCAGGACCAAGGTGGACCCACCAAGGACCAGGGTGGACTCATTTGGACCCGGACCATCGGACTCGTTTGGACCCAGACTTGTTTGGACCCGGACCATCGGACTTGTTTGGACCCGGACCGTCGGACTCATTCGGACCTGGACCATCGGACTCGTTTGGACCCAGACTCGTTTGGACCCAGACCAGTGGACTCGTTTGGACCTGGACCGGTGGACTGACTTATTGCTTGCTCAGTTCTTTCGTTATCGTTAATACTGGATTCTCTGTTTGTGTCAGATTTCTTTTTTTTCTGTCAGTAAACGCTGACGACTCCTGGTTCAGATCCAAACATTCTCAGATTTTACGTTAAGAAGCCGCAGCCAATCAGACTGCGGCGTTCTGCTTTGAAAAGCGCTGTCGTGTAAATATTGGAGATTAATCTGCTCTTTAGATGGGGTTAGCCTAGCTTAGCATAATGACTGGAAGTAAAGGGAAACTGTTAGCCCAGCTCTGACAGTTATCGCACTCAGATTCTTTCGGAATAAACCTCGAAGATGTTTTGACTTTCGTCTTCAGCTAAAGACGAGCGGGCGGAGCCTGGCGTGATGATTGGCTGGAGGACAGAGGATGGGCGGACAGGGGGCGGGGCTGATGAGGTCATTTACAGTAAACTACAGATATATACACACACCCAAATTGTACAGAGAACAAATATGTACATGCTCAGGTTTCTATTGGAACTATCGACGACGGCTTTCCCAGAATGCACCTCCTCCTCCTCCTCCTCTTCTTCTGCGGTGGCTTTCCCAGTGTCCCTCCTCCACCCTGTTTGTAGTGTGACGCCGTGGGGGGCGGGGCTTGAGTCTTTAGCTGTTCTTTAGCAGTGTTCTGTCTTCAGGAGGACATGAGGACGAGGAGGAAGCAGCGGCAGCGGAGGGGGCGGAGCTAGATGACGATGACGTGGAGGAGGAGGCGGCGGCATTGGGGGGGAAGGAGAGGAGCTGTCCGGTCTCCGAGGAGACGAGGGAACAGGAGCGAAGGTCGACGGTCTGGAGGGAGGGGCAACGACGCAGCAGTGGGACCACCTGGTCCGTCACCTTTAGACAACCTGTGGGTGGGGGGGGCAAGGGGGGGCGGGGGGACAGATGAAAACAACCAATCAAAGGTTTTACATAAGACCAAATCTTAACCAAAGTGAACCCACGACACATCAGTAACAACAAACAGGGTCTGGGTCTGGGTTCTGGTTTGGGTCTGGGGCTGCGTACCTGCCAGGTTGATGTGGGTCAGGGTCTCTCTCAGGGGGGACATGGGGGAGGTCATGGTGTGCACCGTCTGGTCTGTGATGTTTCCGCACTGACTCAGGTCCAGTTTGTTCAGGTGAGGAACATAACGCACCAACAGGCGCGACGACGCGTCCGTCAGGTCCAAACCGGCCAATCGCAGCTCTGTGACGTTCTGGAAACGCCCCACTCTGGTTTCACCGTGAGCTAATTGGATGAAAGACCCAGACAAAGGTGGAGTTAAACATTTAAACAGACAAAAGGAGAGGGCTAATCCTGCTTCTGCACTAGTCCTGCTCCTGCACCAGTTCTGCACTAGTCCTGGGGGGGTGGTCTCACCTGTGCGGGTGTCCGGGGGAGGGGCCAGCAGCTCCCTCAGGTGGGAGTCTTTGAGGTCCTCCACTCTGCTGAGGTCCAACAGTCTGAGACAGGGACAGACGGCCTGGCACAGAGCAGAGACCGCCGGCCATGGACACCCAGACACGTTGAGCTCCAACAGACCTGGACCGAAGAGCCACAGAGAGGTCAGAGGTCAAAGAGGGGTCAAAGAGGGGTTAAAGAGAGGTCAAAGAGGGATCAAAGACAGGTCCAAGAGGGGTCACAGCGAGGTCAGAGGTCAAATAGGGGTCAAAGACAGGTCCAAGAGGGGTCACAGCGAGGTCAGAGGTCAAATAGGGGTCAAAGACAGGTCCAAGAGGGGTCACAGCGAGGTCAGAGGTCAAAGAGGGATCAAAGATAGGTCCAAGAGGGGTCAAAGAGAGGTCAGGTCAAAGAGGGGTCAAAGACAGGTCCAAGAGGGGTCAAAGAGAGGTCAGAGGTCAAAGAGGGGTCAAAGAGAGGTTATAGAGAGGTCAGAGGTCAAAGAGGGGTCAAAGGTAGGTCGAACACAGGTCCTACAGAGGTCAAAGGTCAGAGGGGTCAAAGTTCACCTTGCAGGCGGTTGATGAGCCACATGAGCTGCTTTTTGGAGATGTTGGTGTACCCCAGGTTGAGGCTGATTGGCTGGCGGCGGATAATTCCACTCAGCATCGGGGGGGTGATGGAGCGCTGGCGACTCAAATCGATCTGAGTCCACAGACGCTTATCACAACACCTGCACAGAGAGAGAGAGAGAGAGAGAGGACGCCATCTGTAAACAGGACTACAAGGACCAAGATGCATCTGACCAGCAGGTGTCCAATCACTGAAGGTTCCACAGGGTCTAATGTTCAGCAGTGAGCACAAAAGGAACGACACAACCCAGGTACAGAGTAGTACTATGGACTGAATATTTATGTATGACAGTATGTGTAGTTGTGCATAGTGTGTAGCTGTGCGTCGTACCAGCGGCTCCAGGTGCGACACACCCTCATGCAGACACACAACTCTCTCTGACTCAGGTAGGTGAACACTCGCAGCCATACGTCCCGGGTCATGATGTGGGCGGAGCCTGAGTCCAGCGGCAGACAGCTGGGCTCAGGGCAGGTGGGTGGCGGCCTCACCAGATGGCGCTCCATCTGGACGGGCCGCGGCGGTGACGGTACGGCCGGCGGACTGCGCTTCATCAGCTGAGAGCGAGGAGCGAGACGGGACGAGCACGGAGACGCCGCCATGGCCGACATCAGTGGGCCACCGCCCCCTGCCGCGCCCCCTCCGTTGGAGGTGGGGATGGAGGCGGAGGTGGAGCCGATCCGTGACCCGGCCGACGGCGGGCTTTTGTTACTGTTGCTCCGGATCTTGTTTCCGCGGCTGCCTTTGGTCCCGCCTCCTCCGCCGCTGTGTCTATGATTTGGCAGACTGGCGTTTTCTTTCTCCCCGCCTTCCCTGGCCCCGCCCCGTGTCCGTCCGTTACGCGCCTCCTGCCCATTGCTGCTGCGCTGTTTCCCTGTGAAGCCGCCATCGTGATTGGAGGAGAGCGGTGAGGGCGGTGGTAAGGAGGCTGACGTTTTTCTAGGCGTGTCCTCATCCTCTTTGCGTCCTCTCTGGTTTAGCCCCATATCTCCTCCTCCTCCTCGCCGCCGAGTCTTGTCCCCGCCCTCGTCCCGCCCCTCTTCTTCCTCCTCGCCCCGTCCCCCCTCGGCCTCAGACTCCTCGCTGGCGCTGAAGCCCAGCTCGGCCAACCGCCGCTCGCGCTCCCTCTCCCTTCGCTCTCGCTCGGCTCGGCTGCCGCTGCTGTTGCCATAGATGACGGGAGGGGGCGGAGCTGCGGGGGAAGAGGACGAGGGCGAGGAGCCGCCCCCGCCCCCCTGCTCGCCGCCCCTCAGGGAGTCGTCAGAGTCGGAGTCAGAGTCGGACTCAGAGCTGGAGGAGGACGAGGACGAGGACTCGGGCCGGCGCTCCAGGAGACACATCCTCTTAAAGCGCTCCAGCTTCTCACGGTGATGGGAGCGCTGGTCGGCGCTGGTGGCCCCGCCCCCAGCTCCTCCCCCTCCGCCGGGCTGAGAGGAAGACGAAGAGGAGGAGGAGGACCCCTGAGGTCCAGCTCCTCCTCCAGATGAGGACATGGGACCGTTGGACTCCTCTGGCTTCGGCTTCTGACAGAAAAACACATGTTCACATTCAGTTTGGGACAGTTTCCATGACGACGCAGCAGCTCCTTAAAAACACCTTGAATTAAGAACCTTAAGAACCTTGGGGGGGGGGGCTAACCTGATCCACGTCAGCTGTTTCACTCTCATTCATTTCTAGATGAACTCCTACCAGACTCACATCTTACACACTTTAAGGGCTCCAGTTCAAAGTTGGATTAAACTTCGTACCTTTTTGAGTCGTTTTTCGTGAACCCCTTTCATCTGAAACACAAACAGGACAGACGTCATCAAACCCAGTCCCTTCAGACCCAGGACAGTCGCGCCCCCACCACCACCACCACCTGCCTACCCCTCCTTTACCTTCTTCTTGGCTCCACTGTCCTGAGGCAGCTCCTTCTCCTTCTTCCTCTTGTGCCCCCCCTCTGTCCGAGTCCCCTCCTCCAGAGAGGGCGGGGCTTTTTTCTTTGGGGGCGGGTCATCTGTTAGCTTCCAGCGGCCCACCTCCCCATTATCCAAGCGGCGCTTCCCCGAGCCGTCTGCCTGGTCCTGAAACCACAGGGTTGGACTTAACGTGGGTTCAGTTGGAGGAAGCCATGTTAGTTTGGTTTGTGGAAATACTAGAAGGAATACCAGTGACCACCAGTGGAATACCAGTGACCACCAGTGGAATACCAGTGACCACCAGTGGAATACTAGTGACCACCAGTGGAATACCAGTGACCACCAGTGACCACCAGAGGAATACCAGTGACCACCAGAGGAATACCAGTGACCACCAGTGACCACCGGTGGAATACCAGTGACCACCAGTGGAATACCAGTGACCACCAGAGGAATACCAGTGACCACCGGTGGACTACCAGTGACCACCGGTGTTTATCTGGGCATGAGTTCTACATTTAAGCAGAGAAGCCCAGACCTCCTATACCAATGGAAACCCAAACCAGCCCCAGGATAAACCCCACCCCTTTTATCCTAGGTCTGCCTTGAAGCCTCCATGATGTTTCCATGGTGGTCAGCCAGACAAGACCAGAGCTAACATTGCACCTAGACTGGCTCTTCTGGATGTGTGCTTGATGCATTCATGGTTCAACTGATCCTGTGGACCTTCTCAGGACCAGGACCAGGACTCACCTTACTGGTTTTGCCCTCCTTGTGGCACTTGGGACACTCCCAGCAGTTCGGGATCTCATCATTGATGATGCCTTCAGCTTTTCCCATCTGAGAGACACAGAGCCAAGAGTTTAAAGGAGAAAATGAGCAGCAATCGACATTTAGCAAAAAACCTGAACAATGAAGCAGTGACAACGACAAGCAACACATGGACCCAGCAAGACATGGACCCAAAAAGACATACACCTGTGGACTTCAGCAATTAACCCGTTTACAACCTTTAGACACCAGTGGGACTAGTGAGTTCAGGTGCATTCAGGTGCATTCAAATGCATTCAAGTGTTTTCAGGTGTCTTACCTTGAGGCAGCTGGGGTGGATGATCTCGTTGCAGATGGTACATTCCATCAGAGACAGGCTGAACTTCTCCTCTTCTGAATCCACTGTGTCTTCTTTTCCAGCCTCACCACACGCAAAGCACACGGCCGTGTGGGGCAACACGGGCTGGAACACAGATCAGAACATGGATCAGAACAGGACTTCCACACAGCAAAACAGGACATGGTCAACACCTTAAAGACATTTTTATCTGGTCATGAATTTTACTGAGACCTTTGAACCAAAATGAGGATGTCAAATGATGGGTTTGGTTTTGTTCATGTGATCTTCTACAGTCTTAGTCGGAGAGGACACTGTTGGACAGTGGATCGACGTGGACACACATGATCAGAGTTTGGACCCAGTCGATCAAACCCTGGTGTTGGACTGGGACGGAGGAACAGAACGAGGGCCTTCATCCACATGTTTGTCGAGAATCTAGATGATAAGAAGAGGACGGTCTGATGAGGACACACCCTGGTCCACCACAGGGGACGTCTACTGACCATGGACCAGGACCATGGACCACTGTCCTGCATATGCCGACACACTCTGCTCCTCAGACAGATAAAGACCACCACTGCACAGAGCATCTCTGTGAAACCATGGCGATGGATCAAAGCCAACTCTCTCACTCGGCGCCAGAAACCATCTGCGGTTGCCATGGAAATGCAGCATCATCACCCGCTGAGCTCTGGCACGCTCAGCAGTGATGCTATTTGAAGAATGTGTGTGTAATGGAGGCTGATGTGTGGATGTAAATGTGCGCTCTGTGGGCGTGAACATGTGGTGGGCGTGAACATGTGGTGGGCGTGAACATGTGGTGGGCGTGAACATGTGGCTTTATCTGCTCCATTGTCTGACGCTTCACACACGTTTAACATTGGACTGACGACGCTGACGCCAAAAACACCTGCACGGCGACTCTGAGGATGCCTGGCTGACCAATCAGGACACAGAGCTCCTCAGCCACGTTTACCCTGCAGGTTAAAGCCACATTCAGGTCCACAGAGAACTGGTCCTGGACCGACCCACATGACGCAGTTCTGAAACCCATTTAGCAACTGTGAATTTGTCTAGATGAGGGGTGTCAAACATGTGGCCCGGGGGCCAAATGTGGCCCCCCAAAGAGTGCTAAAATTCCAGTCTTGAAGTGAATTAAGCAAAAAAAAAAAAAAAAATTTATCTTGAAATAAGGAAAAAATTCTCAATTAAGTAAAAGAATCTTGAATTAAACAAAAAAAATGGGACCACTGTTGTGATGGGCTATGAACACGTGTGGTGGACCCCGTTACCTGGACCCACCGTGTCTACTTCAGTCCCACCTTCCTGATCTAACAGGTACAGGTGGAGTCCATCCCATAATGTCCATCATGTGTTCCAGGTGGGTTCCTGATGATGTCCCACCCTTAACGGAATGTGACCTTTGACATTTACAAACAGGAAGTGTCTGCTCCGTTTAGGCGCTGTTTACTGTGGACTCTGGTTACCGTGGTTACGAGACTCTTTCACCAAAGAAAACCTGCAAGGCATTGTGGGTGATAGTCCTGAAGGGACCTCCAGCCCCTAAACCCCCAGGATCCACTGCACCACTAGAGTCCTCCAGGTCTGTACTGGACTGCAGACCCGGGTCCTCCAGGTCTGAGTCTGGGTCCTGGTCTCTGTGAGTGTGTGAGAGTGTGTGTGTGTGTGTGTGTGTGTGTGTGTGTGTGTGTCTTACCGCTGTACACTGCCTCAGCAGACAGGACTGCTTCATGCGTCCTGGTCCTCCAAACTTCTTCATGTCCTTACAGAAGTGACACTCCCCACACTCGGTCCTCATGCAGGCCTGGCAGCGCCGGCACCGCGTCCGCCTGCGCCTTGCCCCCCCGCCGGCCCCCCCACCCAGCGCCTTACTGCCCGACATCCCACAACAAGTCAGCTGGATGGACAGAGGACAGACAGACAGACAGAGGACAGACAAAAAGACAGAATTAGAGTCAGACCTGTTTTTGGTTACATGATGTTTTTTAAATCTGATTTATTTTTCCAGAAGAAATTAATCCAGAACTAAAGTATTTTCTCTTCTGTTTCCATGGAAACATTAAACCTGAATAAAGGTTTATATGACAAACGTTTATTGGGTTCTCACAGCCCTTCTGTTAGCTTAGCTTAGCCCTTCTGTTAGCTTAGCTTAGCCCTTCTGTTAGCTTAGCTTAGCCCTTCTGTTAGCTTAGCTTATCATAGCCATTGCATTTCCGTGGTCACACATATCCAGTTTTTTAAAGGTGATTTGTCGTCTTTTCTCAGTGATTTTGTCAAATCCGATTCTCTCTAATTATTTCTTCAGATCTGCGACTTACTGCGCTCATACAATCTGTGGACTGCTGTGTTGACAGAAGTTGGAAAATCTTTTTGTTGAAGGGATGCATGCGCTAAATTAGCTTTGCTTTAGCGTTTTAGCTTTGTATTAGTTTTTATTTCCTCAGATTTTATTCCTGCAGTAAGTCACATGACCATGATTTGAGCTTCAGTTTGTGATCATATTGACCCCAGCGGACTAAAGGAATGATTAGGGAGAACTGAACTGACCCAAATCACTCCTAAAATACTATAAATCACCTCTAAAAGCCTGGCTACGTCTGAGCAGTGGAATGAAGCCATTATGCTAAGCTAGGCTAAGCTAAGCTAACAGAAGGCTCAGGTGTTGGTAGTTTTAGGTCCGGTTCAGGTGTTGCTGGTTCTGGGTCCAGTTCAGATCTGAGTCTCACTCCAGGACTAAACCTTCAGACATTCCAGATCTCAGGTACCTGGACCCAGTCCGTGGATCTGGCCTGTGGATCCGGTGACACCTCCTGGTCTATAGAACAGGACCAGGAACAGATGGAGTCCAGACCTCACCATGAAGAACAGTATCCAGAACATGCAGCATCGGACCAGACGGGCAGAGCGGTTACCATGGCAACCCCGCCCCGTCTCAGCGGACTGGTCTGAACTGAACCATGTGACCACAGCTGGAGGTCCAACCAGGTTTTAACTGGTCTGAGACCGGTCAGAACCGGACCCTGGACCTTCTGCTTTGACTGCCTGTGTCTACGTCAGAACTCGAATAAACGTGTGTCTGTTCAACACATGGATCAGCTGACCTTATTATTACTATTATACCAAGGTTATTGTGACTAAAATTATTACAGTTATCATTATTATTATCATGGTGTTGTTGAAATTGTGCTCAAAATGTTCAAAAAGTACTAATGCACACACTGAAAGAATTTATCCCTCTGGTACTCCGTCCTCCAAGGCCCTCACTAAACACCTAGTGTGACTTTTTCACACACTTGTGGAATAATGTCAAAAAATGTTCATCCAGTTTGTTTTTAATTCTTTTCCATTTTTTTTCTATTTCATCAACTTGAGCCATAAATAAAAATACCAAATACTCAATAATTGTCATGTTTTTTAACCCTTTAAATGCCGTGTTTGTAATGGAAACAAACCATTTTTTTTTATGCAAAAAACACAAAAAATATTTTTTTTCAATATACTCCATAAAAAGTGGATCACATATTATTAGATTTTTTCATCCTGGCATATGTCAATGATTAACTCCAACATCGGTTAATTTGCATTATTATTATTTTTGGTGCTAGGTCAAATGTTCAAAAATACTAGCATCTGTCACCAAGTGTGCGTAAAATGCACACCTATAAATCAAACTATTAAATATTATATATTGATTTATTTTTCTGCTCTAATTTGATTTTATTTTTGTAAATCCAGCTCAGTCCTAATCATACAGATCAAATGTTAGAAACAGTGCGTTTTATGCACACTTGGCAGACAGATGCTAGTCTGGTCATTTTCTTTTGTTTACAATGTGCACATTTGAGTTGGTGGACAGAATTTTAAAGATCATGAACAAATGAACAACTTTTGAATTCTAACCTTATTTAAATTGTGAAAAATAATATGAAGGTTTTTAAAACAACATTCAAAGTGTGCCTAAAAGGCACACCTGGATACCAGAGGGTTAACCAAGTTGTATTTAAAAATAAATAAAATAAAATAATAGTCCCACTGTCCCTTCTGTGTCAGAAACATTCCAATATTAACCCTTAGTGGTCTGAGCCTATTTTGTCTGTTTTTCAGTCCTTTTGATTTGGCCTTTATATACTATATAAACAAATGTTTACTATACCCATGTTTGGGATCTGTTTTTTTCAGCACAACTTCATTTATCTCTCGTCTAAAATGTGCTCACAGCTCTTCTTTGTGTCTGTGTTCATATTAAATCAGTCTCAGTGAATCCAAAGGAACTTTGTGTTGGTAAATGACAGTTGTTCAAATGAACAGGATTTCAGTTCTGTTCAACATGTTGATGCTCATATGAACTATGTTTTCAGCTCCAAAATGAACCATTTCAGCACAGTTAATGCTATATTTTCATGTCACAAATGGACAAGTTCTATTTGAACTGAATTGAGCTGAAAAACAAATCTTCTCTTCTTTTAGATTCCCCAGTTTTTCTTCCCAGATTCTCTCCTACATATCACATGTTTTATTTGTACAGGTATAATGATAAACGGTGGTAAAATCACAGACAGTTAATATTAGCGTTTAAATTCTAATTCTCATTATAACTGTGTTTGATTACCGCACTTTTAGGGGAAAAAACCCTATGGAAAGATATGCTTTAATGTCAAATATTTGAGTATAGTTTGAATTTATTACAATTTTAATTTTCTATACCTAATATTTGGAACCAATATTCACTTTTAACGTCTGTGAAAAGGTTCATTAAGCATCTGTGTGTTATTTATGTAATAAATTATATACATTTTTGAAATCAGATTTTATACATTTTTTGTGTTTTTTGTTCTTTTATGTTTTTATAGCAGGATAACCCTCTGGTATCCAGGTGCGCCTTTTACGCACACTTTGCTAAAAAAAACTTCATATTATTTTTCACAATTTAAATAAGGTTAGAATTCAAAAGTTGTTCATTTTTGCATGATCTTTAAAATTCTGTCCACCAACTCAAATGTGCACATTGTAAACAGAAGAAAATGACCAGACTAGCATCTGTCTGCCAAGTGTGCATAAAACGCACTGTTTCTAACATTTGATCTGTATGATTAGGACTGAGCTGGATTTACAAAAATAAAATCAAATTAGAGCAGAAAAATAAATCAATATATAATATTTAATAGTTTGATTTATAGGTGTGCATTTTACGCACACTTGGTGACAGATGCTAGTATTTTTGTACATTTGACCTAGCGCCAAAAATAATAATGCAAATTAACCGATGTTGGAGTTAATCATTGACATATGCCAGGATGAAAAATTCTAATAATATGTGATCCACTTTTTATGGAGTATATTGAAAAATTAATTTTTTGTGTTTTTTGCGTCAAAAAAATGGTTTGTTTCCATTACAAACACGGCATTTAAAGGGTTAAAACATGTGACAATTATTGAGTATTTGGTATTTTTATTTACGGCTCAAGTTGACAAAATAGAAAAAGTGTAAAAGAATTAAAAACAAACACTAGGTGCTTAGTAAGGGCCTTGGAGGACAGGATACCAGAGGGATAAAGTGATAAAATAATAGACAGATGATACAGATCACAGGTGTCAAACATGCGTCCTGGGGGCCAAAATCGGCCTGTGGGATGAATTTATGAAATGCAAAATTACACTGAAGATATAAACAATCAAAGATGTTCAAATGATTTTAGGTCAATTCAATCTAAAGTGGGTCAGAACAGTAAAATACTACCATAATAAACTATAAATAATGAAAACTGCAAAATTTTCTCTTTGTTTTACTGTAAAAAAAAAAAAAACTGTTAAATTATACAAAAATGTTGACATTTACAGACGAGCCTTTTACAAATAAAACTAAGTAACCTGAACAAACATGAACAACCTGAAATGTCTGAATACAAGTATGAGGAGTTTTAATCATATTCTGTCTGTTATTAAATGTTGTGTGTACTTGTAGATTCACTGTGATCTGTACGTTGTGATTCACTTCCAGAAATTATAAACTAAGGTGCAATATTGTAAAAATTACACTTATTTTTCTTCAGAATTTTCAGGCTGTTTAAATTAGTTCATGCTCTGTTCTAGTACAGTTGTAGATGGAAACATTTTCATTACACAATCTGACTTTGTTCACTCAAAAACAGAGAAAACTTTGGAGTTGACATTATTCATAAGATCTTATCCTATTATTTATATTATTTTACTGGTACTGACCCACTGCAGATCAGATTAGGCTGAATATGGAACTGAACTAACATGAGTTTGACAGCCCTGATCTAGATGAAGTTGTGCTGAAAAAACAGACCCCAAACATGGGTATAGTAAACATTTGTTTATATAGTATATAAAGGCAAAATCAAAAGGACTGAAAAACAGACAAAATAGACTCAGACCACTAAGGGTTAATATTGGAATGTTTCTGACACAGAAGGGACAGTGGGACTATTATTTTTTTTTTGGTTTTTATTTGTTTTGTTTTGTTTTAAATACAACTTGGTTAAATTCTTTCAGTGTGTGTATCAGTACTTTTTGAATATTTTGAGCACAATTTCAATAATACCACAATAATAATGATAACTGTAATAATTTTGGTCACAATTACTGTGATATGATATGTTTATATGGTTCCATCTGTACTGCTGAAGGTTCATGTCCGACCTCATTTCTACTGAAACTCACCAACGTCTAAGGGTGTAAGAAAATATCGGTTCTGCAATATATTGCGATATTTCATTTCACAATACTGTATCGATATTAAAAAGTACTGTATGGATATTTTTAGGTATTTATTCAAATGCAGATATTGTGGAGGTTCATTTTTGTTTTTCTTTATTGTTTATATCTTATTTAGTATCATTTAATTACAATAATAATAATAACATAATTTAAGTTTTAACAGAGGAAAATTTGGTGATATAACATTAGATCCTGTTGGGATCAAATAAAAATGTGTTTAGTATTTGTGCAGATTTATACTGTAATTCAATTCTTCAAGGAAATAATCATTTAAAAAAAAGAAACAAACAATAAATTGCCTTTTTAACAGTATCATGATATATCATATTGTGATCCTAGTATTGTGATTTGTATCGTATTGTCAGATTCTTGCCAATACACAGCCCTACCGACATCCTCCTCATATTTGACTGTGGCGTCTAGGCTTGTGTACCAGCAAGAATCTGATACAAATCACAATACTAGGATCATGATACCATATATCACCATATATCATGACACTGTTAAAAAGGCCACTGTTTGTTTGTTTCTTTTTTTTAAATGATTATTTCCTTGTTTATATTTTATTTATTCTTATTTCACACTCTTTTATTCAATAATGTTGATTCCTTTGTTGGATTGAACTCAAATCCTGTTCTGATGTTCGTTGTGAACTCATAGAATCTGAACATTTGAACAGGATCTGAAACTGGAATGTCTGTAAAACAGAATTTCAGTTTGAACACAGTTTGAACATTTGGTGATGGAACATTAGATCCTGTTGGGATCAAATACAAATGTGTTTAGGATTTGTGCAGATTTATGATGGAATTCAATTCGTCAAGGAAATAATTATTTTTTAAAAAAAGAAACAAATAAAAAATTGCCTTTTTAACAGTATCATGATATATCGTATTGTGATCCCAGTATTGTGATTTATATCGTATCGCCAGATTCTTGTTGATACACAGCCCTACATGTTACTACAGCTACAACCATTATACAGAATAATAATAATAATAAACTCTTAATGGAGGAAACAGACAGGTTTATGTCGATCATGGCTAAATACTTCATCATCTGTGTGATGTTCATTCAGGTAAAATTGAGTAAAAAAAAAAAAAACAAATACAATGAGATTAAACCTGTTTGAATCAGTATCATCTGGTATTTACAGCTGCTGTTAACAGTGACTTTGATTTTCTGTTGATTCTTTTCTCATTTCCATCAGTTGTTTGTTAGATAAAATGTCATCTGGTCATTTTATTTTCATACATCAGGATTCTTTTATCAGGATACTCTATGACATGACGATAATAACTGAAGGATTCTTTTGTCTGTTTCCTCGTACACGTTCACATATGAACGCTTCACTGTATTTCACATCAGCTTTATCTGGATCCTGAATAAATACATCATCATCTGAATATTTGTGAATGTTACACTGATGAATTTAGGAAACCTTCTGCTCTGTGGTTTATTTTTGTTGCGTTCAAACCATAAATAAGAGTTAAAAACCACAATGAGCTGACTGTCATTCAGGACCCAAACTCCTCCTTTACATATAAATATAGAATGGTTGGACATTGAACGCATCATCCCAGACTGATGGGCTGTTTCCTCTGTTTAAAGCTCTTATTTTATTTGTGTTATTTACAGTCATTATTGGTGGGTTTTCCACAGATGGACTCATTTTATTTCACTGCTGTGTTCTGTTTTTCAGTCTGATTTGACTCCAGTCTGTTTTTCTGACATGTTTCTGCACCAAATATGAGCCTGTGTTTATGTTCACTCTGATTATTGGATCCATTTCAACATCTGCATCAATAACTCTGGTTATTATTTTATTAATTTCTAATACTCAGTCCTTTGTGGTTTCCCTTTGAAGGTTTTTGGAGCTGTAGTCTCATTTCAGGTGCTTGTATTTTGCTTGTAAACGCCTCCTGATCTGAATCACAGCTAAAGCTAACACACGTTAGCATTCAACAATAATGAGGATGCGGAGGGTTATCGGCTAACGGCTAACGGAGCAGCCGCAGCGAACCGACATTCACCTGCGGCGGACACACACACCGAACACAGAAGACCTTTAGAAACCGGCTCCGGTGTAAATGAAAGCCCCGGTGGATGGAAAAGCCGCTCCGACCGCCGCCTCCATCCCATTCCCCCCGGGACAAGAAAAGGGAGCATGCTAACGCGTTAGCATCGGGCTAGCTGCTTCCTCTTTCATTATTCCTACTCCGGTACCGTTTAAAGCTCCCCGGGCGGCCGGAGCGGATCCGAGCCCCGGTGCGGTCCCGGTTCCGGTAGCCGGTCCGGACTCACCTCTTTGTGTCTGGGTGCATGCTCCTGGGTCGCTCATCAGAAAGAAGATTAGCCCACAGTTAGCCACCTTAGCCTTAGCTTGTCCGTAGCTTCCTTGTTTCTCTTTAGCTTTAGCAGCTGTCCATGTTGTTAGCCTGTTTGGCGCTAGCTCCCGGACCTGCTAGCCTCTCACGGCCGCTTCACAGTCCGACCCGGTTCCGCCGGACCCACTGTGGTCCGTCCAAATGTCCCGAAGATCACCGATTAACTGATCGATATCGATAAAGCAGCGGCGGTGAAGGGCAGCTCCCTCTCTCTCTCTCTCTCTCTCTCTCTCTCTCTATGTGAGTGAACCTCTCTCTACCCTCCTTACGCACGTTGTTCTTCTTCTCTTCTTCCCGAAGGAGGAGGAGGATTGGGGGGGGGGGGGGGTGAAAACACCTAAAATGACTAATTTGAAGGAGCCTTGTGTTGTCACTAACCTCCGCAGATTAAACTAGTTCCCAGTAGAATTGAACAGAAGCAGATGTTTGGTTTTTATTGTGTTTTATTCACTTCCAT
This sequence comes from Sphaeramia orbicularis, assembly GCF_902148855.1. Lineage (NCBI taxonomy): Eukaryota > Metazoa > Chordata > Actinopteri > Kurtiformes > Apogonidae > Sphaeramia > Sphaeramia orbicularis. The sequence goes on from NC_043964.1 coordinate 20,508, forward strand.
CATTAACATTAGATTTAACCCAGGGCTGTCAAACCTGCGGCCTGGGGGCCAAAACCGGCCCACCAAAGGTTCCAGTCTGCCCATAGGATGAATTTACAAAAATTACATTTCAGATATTCACAATCAAGGAAGTCAAAGTCATTTTAGTTCAGGTTCCACATACAGAACAACGTGATCTCAACTAAAATAATAGCATATTAACCTATAAATAATGACTCCAAATTTTCTTAGTTTATTGCAAAAAACATGAAATTACATTACATCTATAAATAATGACAACTACTTGTTTTTCTCATTGTTTTAGTGTAAAAGCTTACATTAAATTATGAAAATATTAACATTTATAAACTATCCTTTAACAATAAAATATGAAAAATCTGAAATTTTGTAAGTAAAATTTTAACCTTATTCTTCCTGTTATTAAATATTTGGTGCCTTTGTAGATCCAATCCATAACATGCATGTAGAAATGGTAAATTGAGGTGTAATATTGTTAAAATTGCATTTATTTTTCTCAAGAAATCTCAGTTTTTTCGGGTTATTCACATCATTTTTGTCTGGATAGTTTGTAAATGTACATACATATTTTCAGAATTTAATTTTTATTGCACTTAGACAAAAAGAAAAACTTGGAGTCGTCATTATTTACAGGTTATTATTATGCTATTGTTTTACTGGTCCGGCCCACTGCAGATCCATTTGGGCTGAATGTGGAAGTGAACTAAAATTAGTTTGACAGCCCTGAGTTAATGTCTACGGTTGATTCTAAAGGATCTGCACTCAAAGATAAGACAATCAATAATGACTCATCTGTATTTTAAGATTGAAAAAATCTGTTCTTTAAAAGAGCGACTTTGTCACATAAAACACAGACGAATGATTTTATCTGTGAAAAATATCAGATGTGGGTCATGTGACCAACACAGAGGGTCCAGGTGTTCTTCTGCAGACCTTCTACTGACCCACATCCACCTGGTCCACCTGACCATGGGTTCAAGGTCAAATAAACCTGGTGAACAGGTGAAACATCTGTAAAACATCTGTAAAACATTTGTAAACACTTCTGTAAAACATCTGTAGATAATCTGTAATACATCTGTAAAACTTCTGTAAAACATTTGTAAAACATCTGTAGATAATCTGTAAAATTTCTGTAAAACATCTGTAAAACTACTGTAAAACATCTGTAAATGATCTGTAAAGCATCTGTAAAACATCTGTAAATAATCTGTAAAACATCTGTAAATAATCTGTAAAACTTCTGTGAAACATTTGTAAAACCTGTAAAACTTTTGTAAAACTTCTGTAATACATTTGTAAAACTTCTGCAATACATCTGTAAAACTTCTGTAAAACGTGTTCTTGTGTTTTGGTAAAACGTTGATCATCTTTAAACCACTGTAATATGAGGATCCTGTCGACACAGAACATGTTAGCTGAGTTTGCACCTCCAGATGCATTGTGGGTGATCATATGGGACTGTGACCCTGGTTCAGCTGTAGTCCTGCTGGTGGCCACTAGAGGCTGCTCCACAGACCCTGGTCCCACAGACCCACACTGGACAGACTGCTTTAACAGGATCAGGTCCTCATGGTTTCAGTGGTTTTATGTCAGTGATCATCAGTGATCTGGTCCAGCGGTCACGGGTTCCTCCATTAGTCCGGTCTCAGATCCAGTACAGGACCTGATGTCTGCCATGTTAGCCTTTGACTGACAGCTCTGTCACATGATCAGTCAGAGCGTCCCACTTTCTCTTCTGTTCATTATAGCTTATTATTTCCTTACAAACATCTGCATTATTCTGTGTGGAGTCAATTCGATTATAATGATCATATTTAGTTTATATGACATTTACATTAGCACTGTCTCACCTCTGACTGCTGCAGCTCCGCCCCTTTTATCCAAATATAGTCACTTCTGACTCCAACTCACAAACAGTCTGGAAAGGAGTTTTCAGATAGATAGATAGATAGATAGATGGATTGATAGATAGATAGATATTAGAGTTAATTCTTGACACAAAGTGATTCTTTTCATTAAGTTTATTTGTATTTATATTTATTTTTATTTTATTTCTTCCTGGCTGTTTTTCCTTGTCACCTGTCTCCTCTAGTTCCAGCACTAGTTAAGTGCTGTTTATGACTAACCCCCCCCCCCCCCCCCCCCCACACACACACACACACACACACACACACACACACACACACACACACACACACACACACGGGCCTCCCCCGCTGGCTAACAGTCTAGGCTAGCTCGGTGCTAGCTCTTCGGTTCAGTGTATGAGACGCACCGGCTCCATCCACACTCCGGTGCTGTTAGGACGGATCCGATCCCCAAAGTCACCCGACACCGCAGGCACAGCGCAGGGCCAAGCAGCGTGGGCATCCGCCGACAACCACTGAAGATGATTAAGCTCTTTTCCCTGAAGCAGCAGAAGAAAGACGAGGAATCTGCTGGAGGAAACAGGACCGGAGCCGGGGGCAAGAAAGCCAGCGCGGCCCAGCTCCGAATACAGAAAGGTAGGCTCCAAAGCCCGGCAGGAGCCGCCGCTCCGGTCTGGTCCGCACCCACCGAGAGAGCGGCTCCCGGTGCGGGCCACAGCCGAACCCCGCTCCGGAGCCCGGTGGATGTTGAGCCGGGCCCGTGAATCAAACTAGGCTTTTGTCAAACTCACACAGGCTAACAGCTAGCCGCTAACTGGAGCCCAAGTGGGGCTAGCGGGGTTAGCTTGTGCTATATTTGAAAACATAACGTAGACAGCCGCTCAGACGCTAACTCATGCTAGTCTGTGTTTTGCTGCCAAGCTAACCCGTTAGCCTGCGGCTAAAACTAAACTACACCGAACCCGGTCGGTTGTCTATGCCGCTAACTTTCCGTTTGCTCAATTGTGATAACAGGAGGGTCGGTAGGGAAGCTCACATGTAGCGGCTAACCTGCTAACCTGGAGTGTCAGTCCTCAGCTAGTTTGTCCTAAACTGGTTTTACTGGGATCGGTGTAAAATGACCAGGTAACATCCAGGTGAGCTGTTAGCGTGACTGACTACTGTTAGCATCCATTAGCATGGATACATGAGTCAGACAAAAGTACTCAGACCAGAGTAAAGACAGACTGGTGAGTTTGGAGAGTTAGTGTTAAAGTACCGGTAGAGTTGGAGTTAGTGTTAAAGTACCAATAGAGTTAGTGTTGAAGTACCGGTAGTGTTAGTGTTAAAGTACCGGTAGAGTTGGAGTTAGTGTTAAAGTACCGGTAGAGTTAGTGTTAAAGTACCGGTAGAGTTGGTGTTAGTGTTAAAGTACCAGTAGAGTTAGTGTTAAAGCACTGGTAGAGTTGGTGTTAAAGTACCGGTAGAGTTAGTGTTAAAGTACCAGTAGAGTAAGTGGAGTTAAAATACTGGTAGAGTTGGTGTTAGTGTTAAAGTACCAGTAGAGTTAGTGTTAAAGTACTGGCAGAGTTAGTGGAGTTAAAGTACCAGTAGAGTTGGTGTTTGTGTTAAAGTACCAGTAGAGTTAGTGGAGTTAAAGTTCCAGTAGAGTTGGTGTTAGTGTTAAAGTACCGGTAGAGTTAGTGGAGTTAAAATACTGGCACAGTTAGTGGAGTTAAAGTACCGGTAGAGTTAGGGTTAGTGTTAAAGTACTGGTAGAGTTAGTGGAGTTAAAGTACCGGTAGAGTTGGTGTTAATGTACCAGTAGAGTTAGTGTTAGTGTTAAACTACCGGTAGAGTTAGTGGAGTTAAAGTACCGGTAGAGTTAGTGTAAAGCACTGGTAGAGTTAGTAGAGTTAAAGCACTGGTAGAGTTAGTGGAGTTAAAGTACCAGTAGAGTTAGTGTTAAAGTACCGGTAGAGTTAGTGGAGTTAAAGCACTGGTAGAGTTAGTGTTGAAGTACCGGTAGAGTTAGTGTTAGTGTTAAAGTACCAATAGAGTTAGTGGAGTTAAAGTACCGGTAGAGTTAGTGGAGTTAACCTGTACTGGTTGGTCTTCTTGCTGAACACACCTGGTTCAGTTGTGAACTTGTCGGTTTCAGTAAATGCTGTGGTCGTGTTTCCATCAGGTCGTATATTTATCAGACATTTATTGTGTATTTCTCGTACATTTCTCTTATATTTCTCGTATATTTTGGACCAGAGCGTCCTCTTCATCAGCTCAGGGCTTACACCTGTTTATGGTCAGATTAATCAATACTCCATTTGATCAGTCGTGTTTTTTCTGATCTTGGTTATTGATTATTGTTTGATCAGACATCAACGAGCTGAACCTTCCAAAGACGTGTGAGATCAACTTCCCTGACGACGATGACCTGCTCAACTTCAGACTCATCATCTGTCCAGACGAGGTGAGACTGCAACAAACACACATTTAGGAGCAACATGGCAACTCTGGGCAAAGGACAGCAACGACAGCAACAACAAAGACGACGATGATGGCAACGATGACAGCAACAACAAAGACGACGACGACGACGGCAGCGATGACAACAACAACAAAGATAACGACGACGGCAACGATGACAACAACAACAAAGATGACGACGATGGCAACGATGACGGCAACAACAAAGACGACAACAACAGCATCGATGACAACAACAACAAAGACGACGGCAACGATGACAACAACAAAGATGACGACAATGGCAACAATGACTGCAACAACAAAGACGACAATGGCAACGATGACAGCAACAACAAAGACGGCAACAATGACAGCAACAACAAAGACAACAATGACAGCAACAACAACAACGGCAATGACAACAGAGACAACAACAACAGCAATGATGATAACGACAACAGCAACAACAACAAAGACGGCGACAAGAGCAATGACGATAACAGCAGCAACAACAACAGAGACAACAACAGCAATGACAATAACGACAACAACAACAGCAACGATGACAACAACAGAGACAACAATGACAACAACAATGATGACATCAGCAACCACGACTACGAGTAGACTGGACTGTCCAGTCCAGTCCACTCCAGTCCACACCAGTCCAGTCCAGTCCACACCAGTCCAGTCCAGTCCAGTCCAGTTAACACATTAACTCGTTAACCTGAACCTCTAACCAGCTGTTTGTGTTTTCCAGGGTTTTTACAAAGGAGGGAAGTTTGTGTTCAGCTTTAAGGTGAGAAACACATGACACACCTGTCACATGACCCCTCACATCACCCCTCACATGACACACCTGTCACATGACCCCTCACATCACCCCTCACATGACACACCTGTCACATGACCCCTCACATCACCCCTCACATGACACACCTGTCACATGACCCCTCACATCACCCCTCATATGACACACCTGTCACATGACCCCTCACATCACCCCTCACATGACACACCTGTCACATGACCCGTCCCATGGTCAGTGGTCCAGCAGGTTTTAGTGAATCTAAACTGACCCCAGGTGAAGTGAACCTACAACAGGACCAACACACCTGGACTGAAGAAGACTGAACTGGGTTAGTCTGAACTGGGTTAACCTGAACCGGGTTAGTTTGAACTGGGTTAACGTTAACCTGGTAAACCTGAACCGGTAAAATGAACCAGGTTAACCTTAACCCAGGTTAAGGTTAACCTGGTTCATTTTAGCCCGGATTAACGTTAACCTGGTTAATTTTAACTTGGTTTACACGTTAACCTGGTTAAACTTAACCCGGGTTAAAGTTAACCTGGTTAATCTTAACCTGGGTTAATGTTAACCAGGTTAATCTTAACCTGGGTTAACATTAACCCAGGTTAAATCTAGCCTGGTTCAGTCTCCATCAGCTCTACTGTCAGGTGGACTTGAATCATCAGAGACTTGAGTGACAGGATGAGGCCCCTCCCATAGAGGCAGGTGTGTTTCCTGTTGTCATGGCAACCAGGCGCTGACCCCCCCCTTGTGTTTGTCTCAGGTAGGACAGGGTTACCCCCATGACCCCCCCAAGGTCAAGTGTGAGACCATGGTGTACCACCCCAACATCGACCTGGAAGGAAACGTCTGTCTAAATATCCTACGGTCTGTGAACGCACCACCAACATCAACAGTGTACACATGGGCCTGAACACACCACTGACCCTGTGTGTGTGTGTGTTTGTGTGTGTGTTACAGGGAGGACTGGAAGCCTGTGCTGACGATAAACTCCATCATCTATGGTCTACAGTATCTGTTCCTGGTCAGTTCTGTTTAATACTGGAAACTGTGTGTGTGTGTGTGTGTGTGTGTGTGTGAGACCAGGACACTGGTGTGTGTATGTATACATATATATATATATATATATATATATATATACACACACACACACATATTAGGGATGCACTAATACCAGTACTGGGTTTTGGTGTGATACTGAGCACGTGTACTAACACTCGTACTCATGAAAGTGCTCTATACAAACACACTGATACCACATGACGGCAGTTTGACGTTCACCTCACAGCAGCAGGTCTGCGGTGGAGGAGTGATGTCAGCAGAGTGGAGGTTTCAAAAATAAACGACAGTGACAAAAGTAAAGTTAAAGACACAGTCGGATTCAGACGGAGCGTTCTGTCCATCCTCTGCATACATTCTGTTCATATTTCTGTCTGTTTTCTGGGACCTAGTGGATGCGTACCCAGAGCCATGTAAAGATCATCCTGTTATCTGATGTCTAAGTGTGTGTGCAGACTCAGACGGAGAAGCAGAACCACTGGGAACTGTGGAGGTAGAGGATCTGTTCAAAGAGTGACTGTGGGACATATGCCGCGTTTCCATTACGTGGAACCGGCTCGGCTCGGCTCGGCTCTGCTCTGCTCAGTATTCCTCAGACCGTTTCCATTACAAGATACTACTGACTTTACAGTACCTGGTCGTCATAGCGATGCAGCACGTTATTTCCGTGTCATCTGTTCACAGTTGCTGATAAACTCGCTCATTGCCTGTTGTCTGGTCTGAATGTTTCCGTCTTCCACCACAGAGTGAACCTCCTGGACCGACCCTGGTCTAGTTTATCTGTTCTCATGTGGATTCGTGGGCCCACAGGTTTACTGTCCACTAACACATCTGTTTATGTAAAAGGGCGGGGCACACAGAAAACTGTCTGACCAATCAGTGGTCTGCAGTGTTTGTATGTCACGTTTTAGTATCTGGTCTCCAGTCCTGGAACCTCGGCAGAGGTGATACCAAAAAAGTAGTACCAGATTCCAGGTCCTTTCTAGTAATGGAAACGCAAAAAAGCCGAGTTGAGTCGAGTTGAGTCGATACCACGAATTGGAAACGGGGCATTAGAGAAAAACTACTGACACATTTAGGACAACTACCAGCATCCACATCCACAGTGTCGCCTCTGTCATCACCATATTTGTTCTGTACTGACTTTCTTCTTCTTCATTAAACTTTCCTCTTCTTCATGGTATTTGTCCAGTATGGTTAATTCAGAGTGGCGCCCCCTGGGGGATTAATTGACAAACACTCATTCCAACACATTAAATGTCACTGTTCCAGTCAGACTAATGACAACGACAATAAAACACATTTACAAAAGGAATAAACAACTGGAATGGGATTAACTACTCAGATCTGTACTCGGTATCAGCAAATACTCAAATGTAAGTACTTGTACTTGTAGTCGGTCTGGAAAAAAGTGGTATCAGTGCATCCCTAGTGTGTGTGTGTGTGTGTGTGTGTATACACACACACACACACATATATATATATATATATATATATATATATAAACTAGTGCATGTGAACAGATTAGACTATCATGAACAGGTCCATATTTTTGTCCCTCTCTTCATACAGTCAAACCCATATATTAAACACACTCATTAGACAGTGAAGTATTTCAGCCTTATTTCTTTAAATATTGATGTTTCTCTGTGACAGTGAATGAAAACCCAAACTTCAGTGTCTCAGAAAATTAGAATATTGGATCAAATCTATAACAGCAGGTCCACAGGGTTAGGGTTATGGCAGTATGAACCTGAACCAAAGGACTGAGTTCAGACGAATGAACAGACTGAACATAACGCTGACATTTGGGAGGAAAACTTCCTGCTTTTATAGATTTGATCCAATATTCAAATTTTCTGAGACGCTGAATTTTGGCTTTTCATTCTCTGTCAAACAAAAACATGAACATTTAAAGAAATAAGGCTGAAATATTTACTGTCTGTCTAATGCAGTCCTCCTCAAATAGTGGGTGTGATGCCGGGGGGGCACAGTGCGATGCCGGGGGGGCACATGTGACCCTGGGGAACATGTCTTTTTTTTTGTTGTTTTTTTTTGCTGTACTAGAATAAAGTGTAATTGCACATCCAGTCCAGTAGATGGCAGTGGTGCTCTCATTGTCAGAGTGTGCACATGGAGTATTAGCTCTTTGCTCCACCCCTCTACTTCCTGAACTTCAGGTAGCTCCTTTATTTCCTGTCCGTCATTATTGGACACACTGATTGAATCCAGGTGTGTGACCACAGCAGTCGCAACAAGAAGCAGCAGACTGTTTTTGTTTTCTTTAATGTTAATAAGGATACAGTGTTATGCAGAGGTGTACTTAGAACAGTTTTATAGACAAATGATACTATTTATAGTTGCGGTGGAGACTGGGGGGGCGTGAAATATTTTCTTCTTCCTAGGGGGACGTAACAGAAAATAACTGAGAAGCACTGGTCTACTGAGTGTGTTTAATATATGGGTTTGACTGTATGAAGAGAGGGACAAAAGTATGGACCTGTTCATGATAGTCTGATCTGTTCTCATGCACCTGTTTATACACTGGATTATTATACAGTATATGGACTGCATATATACGGTCTATATACTGCATATATACAGTATATATATGGTATATATACTGTATATATGGACTGCTTATATACAGTATTATGGTTAATATCTGCTGCTGCTGATGGTATTCTTTGCCCCCCCCCCCCCCCAGGAGCCTAACCCAGAGGACCCCCTGAATAAGGAGGCTGCTGAAGTCTTACAGTCCAACCGGCGACTGTTCGAACAGAACGTCCAGCGCTCTCTGCGCGGCGGCTACGTGGGCGCCACCTACTTCGAAAGGTGTCTGAAATAACTGGGCGTCCTGTCGACCCCTCCCACCACCACCACCCCCCCACCCCTCCACCCCACTCCCCCCCCCCGGCTGAAGCCAGAAAGCAGCACGACAGAAGACGCTTTTCTGTTTGAAAACAAAAGACAACAAAGAAACTCCGCCCCCTCCCTGTCCCCTCCCCCTCCTTCTCGTTCTCTGTTTTACTTCCACGGCTCAGCGTCCAATGGGACGACGACGCATCACACCTGACTGGACTCAAACAAGATGGCCGACCTTAATCAGCGGCCGAGGGTGGGGGGGTGGGGGGATAATGGGGTTTGGGTGGGAAGGCGTGGTCAGTGAATGTCGTTGGGGTGAGTCGATGATGATGATGATGACGCCCACGGGACTTTTTTTTTATTTTAATTTTTTATTTGATGTGTGATGTGGACAGACAGATGGACACGCCCCCTCTGCCGCTGCCTCACGCTCGTTTTGTTCACGCCTCCTTTGTCGGCCGCAAACTCCAAATCAGTTCCTTGTGGTCGTAATGGCGGTTGTCATGGCAACCAACCAACAAATGGTACGACGCAGAGATGCCGAAGACCCAGGGCGGCAGCGGCGGGCACGCCCCCGACAGCGGTCAAACGCCACAACGAAGACCCAGCGGGTAATTGAATAATCTGAGATGTGGGTGGGGCTCTAAAATCACCACAGAAACGCCTTCTGGTTTCTTCATTACGGATGACTTTGGATGCCGTTCACACAGTGGGAGGGGCTTCATAGTGCATGTGGGAGGAGCTTCTTAGTAGTTCTTCGCTGACAGTGGCAGAGCTCAAACATCCGACATGTAAACCAAGAGGGGGCGTGGCTTATCAGAGCGAGGAGTTGGAGTCAGAGGGGGGAGGAGCATCATCACATGTGGGAGGGTCTTCCTAGTGATAAGGGAGGGGCTTGTTTGAAAACAGAAAGTAGACCCGCCTGTAAAACTTGAAGGTTTGCGTTGGGGGCGTGGTCACACGACGTTCCGGTCAATGGGATACAAGGCTTGGAGTTTGCCGCCGTACAGCATTGAGGGGGCGGGGCTATATTACACATTGATTCAAGAGTGGTGGGCGGGGTTTACAGGGAGGGGTGGGACTTTTGTTATTTGTTTTGTGGGGGGAGAGGGGCGTAGAGGGGCGGGGCTTAAATGTTCTGGTTCTCTTGTGTAAATGAAACCCGGCTGTTCACATCGACTGCAACGATTTAATGATTTATGTCAAATAAACGAGAAAAGATGAAGTGAACCAGTGGAGGCAGCGTCACGTCTGTTCAGCAGGGTCGACTGATGGGGGGGCCGACCCCCCACCCCAGTGGACGGGGTGTGCACTGAGGGTCCGCCCCCCCGGTGGACTGCAGGTCCATCATAAACAGGTGTGGTTTAACTCAGACTGCACATGTGCAGTAAAATGGGACCAGACTATGGAGCCAAACTGGGGCCTAAAGTTTTATATGTGAAAAAATAAAATTTGAAACTAGAAATGTAAGTTTTGATCATGAATTTTGAAAATACAACGATGTGTTCCAATTAAAAATAAGTGTATGAAAAGTTTTTTCAGGCAAAATATAAGTTTGATTCACTTTGGTAATTCTATTGAATAAATTTTGTGTTTTTGTTTTTCACTGTCATATATATTTTAATATTTGAGATTTTATTTTTTTCAGTTGCATGTTTTATCTTTTCAGATTCAGATCTTACTTTTACGGTTTCAAATCTTATTTTTTTTTTATTTCAATTTTTTTTTTCGCTTTCAAATCTTTTTTGCTTTCAAATCTTTTTTTTTTTTCTTTTTTTCATTTTCAAATCTTAGTTTTTCACTTTCAAATTTTTTTTTTCACTTTCAAATTTTTTTTGCTTTCAAATCTTATTTTTTTCCTTTTTTTCGCTTTCAAATCTTATTTTTTCGCTTTCAAATCTTTTTTTTGCTTTCAAATCTTTTTTTTGATTTACGAATCTTTTTTTCACTTTCATATCTCTTTTTTTCCCACTAGTCCCCCCCCCCCCAGGAACCAAACCCTGAGGATTCAAATTGCATTTTTTCATATATAAAACTTCTGGTCCTAAATTAGCTCCATACCCAGCTCATTAAACAGGTTTAGGTCCTGGTTTGTTCTGAGTTGAATGAGTTCAATTTGGATTGAATTAATTCGAAAACTATGGTTTTAGATTTAAGACAAAAACAGGTTGAACGTGTGGAAGAGATTTGTATTTGTAATAAAGATTTGTAGCTGAAGAAAAGTTTTGAACACACGTAAACAAAAAAAGAAAATGAGGTTGTAAAAATTATTTGCGCAAGTGTCGACCATATTTGTATCGTTGGGAATGTTTTGTTCACATGTAAAACTAAATGTGATAGAGGCACAACACTGACACCCACAGGTGAAACCCTGAAGTTACAGGTTCTAAAACTGAAGTTACAGGTTCTAAAACTGAAGTTACAGGTTCTAAAACTGAAGTTACATGTTCTAAAATCACCAAATACAAATTTTCAATTTTGGCCTTGTTCTGATATCTGAGCAAATAACCAATCAGAGCGTTATTCACTGACCTGCCAATCAACATGACCCCACCCATATGCAAATGTCCGCTGTCCCATCCGCTCACAGGTCCAGTAGTAGAGCCACCTATTTTATATTTGATATTCAAATTTCTGCGGGAAATTTGCCGCTACTATTTGATTGGGTGGAAATTTGCATATGGGTGGGGTCATGTTGATTGGCAGGTCAGTGAATAACCTTCTGATTGGTTATTCGCTCGGACATCAGAACAAGGCCAAAATTCATAATTCATAACTTGTATTTGGTGATCCGGACCTTCAGTTTTAGAACCTGTAACTTCAGTTTTATCACCTGTAACTTCAGTTTTATCACCTGTAACTTCAGTTTTAGAACCTGTAACTTCAGTTTTAGAACCTGTAACTTCAGTTTTATCACCTGTAACTTCAGTTTTAGAACCTGTAACTTCAGTTTTAGAACCTGTAACTTCAGTTTTATCACATGTAACTTCAGTTTTAGAACCTGTAACTTCAGTTTTAGAACCTGTAACTTCAGTTTTATCACATGTAACTTCAGTTTTAGAACCTGTAACTTCAGTTTTAGAACCTGTACCTTCAGTTTTATCACCTGTAACTTCAGTTTTAGAACCTGTAACTTCAGTTTTAGAACCTGTAACTTCAGTTTTAGAACCTGTAACTTCAGATTTAGAACCTGTAACTTCAGATTTAGAACCTGTAACTTCAGTTTTAGAACCTGTAACTTCAGTTTTAGAACCTGTAACTTCAGTTTTATCACCTGTAACTTCAGTTTTAGAACCTGTACCTTCAGTTTTAGAACCTGTAACTTCAGGGTTTCACCTGTAACTTCAGTTTTAGAACCTGTAACTTCAGTTTTAGAACCTGTAACTTCAGTTTTATCACCTGTAACTTCAGTTCTAGAACCTGTAACTTCAGTTTTATCACCTGTAACTTCAGTTTTAGAACCTGTAACTTCAGTTTTATCACCTGTAACTTCAGGGTTTCACCTGTAACTTCAGTTTTAGAACCTGTAACTTCAGTTTTATCACCTGTAACTTCAGTTTTATCACCTGTAACTTCAGTTTTAGAACCTGTACCTTCAGTTTTATCACCTGTAACTTCAGTTTTAGAACCTGTAACTTCAGTTTTAGAACCTGTAACTTCAGTTTTATCACCTGTAACTTCAGTTTTAGAACCTGTAACTTCAGTTTTAGAACCTGTAACTTCAGTTTTATCACCTGTAACTTCAGTTTTAGAACCTGTAACTTCAGTTTTAGAACCTGTAACTTCAGTTTTATCACCTGTAACTTCAGTTTTATCACCTGTAACTTCAGTTTTAGAACCTGTAACTTCAGTTTTATCACCTGTAACTTCAGTTTTAGAACCTGTAACTTCAGTTTTAGAACCTGTAACTTCAGTTTTATCACCTGTAACTTCAGTTTTATCACCTGTAACTTCAGTTTTAGAACCTGTAACTTCAGTTTTAGAACCTGTAACTTCAGTTTTAGAACCTGTACCTTCAGTTTTAGAACCTGTAACTTCAGTTTTAGAACCTGTAACTTCAGGGTTTCACCTGTAACTTCAGTTTTAGAACCTGTAACTTCAGTTTTATCACCTGTAACTTCAGTTTTAGAACCTGTAACTTCAGTTTTATCACCTGTAACTTCAGTTTTAGAACCTGTAACTTCAGGTTTTAGAACCTGTAACTTCAGTTTTATCACCTGTAACTTCAGTTTTAGAACCTGTAACTTCAGTTTTATCACCTGTAACTTCAGTTTTATCACCTGTAACTTCAGTTTTAGAACCTGTACCTTCAGTTTTAGAACCTGTAACTTCAGTTTTAGAACCTGTAACTTCAGGGTTTCACCTGTAACTTCAGTTTTAGAACCTGTAACTTCAGTTTTATCACCTGTAACTTCAGTTTTAGAACCTGTAACTTCAGTTTTAGAACCTGTAACTTCAGTTTTAGAACCTGTACCTTCAGTTTTATCACCTGTAACTTCAGTTTTATCACCTGTAACTTCAGTTTTAGAACCTGTAACTTCAGTTTTAGAACCTGTAACTTCAGGGTTTCACCTATAACTTCAGTTTTAGAACCTGTAACTTCAGTTTTAGAACCTGTAACTTCAGTTTTATCACCTGTAACTTCAGTTTTATCACCTGTAACTTCAGTTTTAGAACCTGTACCTTCAGTTTTATCACCTGTAACTTCAGTTTTATCACCTGTAACTTCAGTTTTAGAACCTGTAACTTCAGTTTTAGAACCTGTAACTTCAGGGTTTCACCTATAACTTCAGTTTTAGAACCTGTAACTTCAGTTTTAGAACCTGTAACTTCAGTTTTATCACCTGTAACTTCAGTTTTATCACCTGTAACTTCAGTTTTAGAACCTGTAACGTCAGTTTTATCACCTGTAACTTCAGTTTTAGAACGTGTAACTTCGGTTTTAGAACCTGTAACTTCAGTTTTATCACCTGTAACTTCAGTTTTAGAACCTGTAACTTCAGTTTTAGAACCTGTAACTTCAGTTTTATCACCTGTAACTTCAGTTTTAGAACCTGTAACTTCAGTTTTATCACCTGTAACTTCAGTTTTAGAACCTTTAACTTCAGTTTTATCACCTGTAACTTCAGTTTTAGAACCTGTACCTTCAGTTTTAGAACCTGTACCTTCAGTTTTAGAACCTTTAACTTCAGTTTTATCACCTGTAACTTCAGTTTTATCACCTGTAACTTCAGTTTTAGAACCTGTAACTTCAGTTTTATCACCTGTAACTTCAGTTTTAGAACCTGTAACTTCAGTTTTATCACCTGTAACTTCAGTTTTATCACCTGTAACTTCAGTTTTAGAACCTGTAACTTCAGTTTTAGAACCTGTAACTTCAGTTTTATCACCTGTAACTTCAGTTTTAGAACCTGTAACTTCAGTTTTATCACCTGTAACTTCAGTTTTAGAACCTTTAACTTCAGTTTTATCACCTGTAACTTCAGTTTTAGAACCTGTACCTTCAGTTTTAGAAGCTGTACCTTCAGTTTTAGAACCTTTAACTTCAGTTTTAGAACCTGTAACTTCAGTTTTAGAACCTGTAACTTCAGTTTTAGAACCTGTAACTTCAGTTTTATCACCTGTAACTTCAGTTTTATCACCTGTAACTTCAGTTTTAGAACCTGTACCTTCAGTTTTAGAACCTGTAACTTCAGTTTTAGAACCTGTAACTTCAGTTTTAGAACCTTTAACTTCAGTTTTATCACCTGTAACTTCAGTTTTATCACCTGTAACTTCAGTTTTAGAACATGTAACTTCAGTTTTAGAACCTGTAACTTCAGTTTTAGAACCTGTACCTTCAGTTTTAGAACCTGTACCTTCAGTTTTAGAACCTTTAACTTCAGTTTTAGAACCTGTACCTTCAGTTTTAGAACCTGTAACTTCAGTTTTAGAACCTGTAACTTCAGGGTTTCACCTGTAACTTCAGTTTTAGAACCTGTAACTTCAGTTTTAGAACATGTAACTTCAGTTTTAGAACCTGTAACTTCAGTTTTAGAACCTGTACCTTCAGTTTTAGAACCTGTAACTTCAGTTTTATCACCTGTAACTTCAGTTTTAGAACCTGTACCTTCAGTTTTAGAACCTGTACCTTCAGTTTTAGAACCTGTACCTTCAGTTTTAGAACCTGTACCTTCAGTTTTAGAACCTGTAACTTCAGGGTTTCACCTATAACTTCAGTTTTAGAACCTGTAACTTCAGTTTTAGAACCTGTACCTTCAGTTTTATCACCTGTAACTTCAGTTTTAGAACCTGTAACTTCAGTTTTAGAACCTGTAACTTCAGGGTTTCACCTGTAACTTCAGTTTTAGAACCTGTAACTTCAGTTTTAGAACCTGTAACTTCAGTTTTATCACCTGTAACTTCAGTTTTATCACCTGTAACTTCAGTTTTAGAACCTGTACCTTCAGTTTTAGAACCTGTAACTTCAGTTTTAGAACCTGTAACTTCAGTTTTAGAACCTGTAACTTCAGTTTTATCACCTGTAACTTCAGTTTTAGAACCTGTACCTTCAGTTTTATCACCTGTAACTTCAGTTTTATCACCTGTAACTTCAGTTTTAGAACCTGTAACTTCAGGGTTTCACCTATAACTTCAGTTTTAGAACCTGTAACTTCAGTTTTAGAACCTGTAACTTCAGTTTTTATCACCTGTAACTTCAGTTTTATCACCTGTAACTTCAGTTTTAGAACCTGTAACGTCAGTTTTATCACCTGTAACTTCAGTTTTAGAACCTGTAACTTCGGTTTTAGAACCTGTAACTTCAGTTTTATCACCTGTAACTTCAGTTTTATCACCTGTAACTTCAGTTTTAAAACCTGTAACTTCAGTTTTAGAACCTGTAACTTCAGTTTTATCACCTGTAACTTCAGTTTTAGAACCTGTAACTTCAGTTTTATCACTTGTAACTTCAGTTTTATCACCTGTAACTTCAGTTTTATCACCTGTAACTTCAGTTTTAGAACCTTTAACTTCAGTTTTATCACCTGTAACTTCAGTTTTAGAACCTGTACCTTCAGTTTTAGAACCTGTACCTTCAGTTTTAGAACCTTTAACTTCAGTTTTAGAACCTGTAACTTCAGTTTTAGAACCTTTAACTTCAGTTTTATCACCTGTAACTTCAGTTTTAGAACCTGTACCTTCAGTTTTAGAACCTGTACCTTCAGTTTTAGAACCTTTAACTTCAGTTTTATCACCTGTAACTTCAGTTTTAGAACCTGTACCTTCAGTTTTAGAACCTGTAACTTCAGTTTTAGAACCTGTACCTTCAGTTTTAGAACCTGTAACTTCAGTTTTAGAACCTGTACCTTCAGTTTTAGAACCTGTAACTTCAGTTTTAGAACCTGTACCTTCAGTTTTATCACCTGTAACTTCAGTTTTAGAACCTGTAACTTCAGTTTTAGAACCTGTAACTTCAGTTTTAGAACCTGTAACTTCAGTTTTAGAACCTTTAACTTCAGTTTTATCACCTGTAACTTCAGTTTTATCACCTGTAACTTCAGTTTTAGAACATGTAACTTCAGTTTTAGAACCTGTAACTTCAGTTTTAGAACCTGTACCTTCAGTTTTAGAACCTGTAACTTCAGTTTTAGAACATGTAACTTCAGTTTTAGAACCTGTAACTTCAGTTTTAGAACCTGTACCTTCAGTTTTAGAACCTGTAACTTCAGTTTTAGAACCTGTACCTTCAGTTTTAGAACCTTTAACTTCAGTTTTAGAACCTGTACCTTCAGTTTTAGAACCTGTAACTTCAGTTTTAGAACCTGTAACTTCAGGGTTTCACCTGTAACTTCAGTTTTAGAACCTGTAACTTCAGTTTTAGAACATGTAGCTTCAGTTTTAGAACCTGTAACTTCAGTTTTAGAACCTGTACCTTCAGTTTTAGAACCTGTAACTTCAGTTTTAGAACATGTAACTTCAGTTTTAGAACATGTAACTTCAGTTTTAGAACCTGTACCTTCAGTTTTAGAACCTGTAACTTCAGTTTTAGAACCTGTAACTTCAGTTTTAGAACCTGTAACTTCAGTTTTAGAACCTGTAACTTCAGGGTTTCACCTGTAACTTCAGTTTTAGAACCTGTAACTTCAGTTTTATCACCTGTAACTTCAGTTTTATCACCTGTAACTTCAGTTTTAGAACCTGTAACTTCAGTTTTAGAACCTGTAACTTCAGTTTTATCACCTGTAACTTCAGTTTTAGAACCTGTAACTTCGGTTTTAGAACCTGTAACTTCAGTTTTATCACCTGTAACTTCAGTTTTATCACCTGTAACTTCAGTTTTATCACCTGTAACGTCAGTTTTATCACCTGTAACTTCAGTTTTAGAACCTGTACCTTCAGTTTTAGAACCTGTAACTTCAGTTTTAGAACCTGTAACTTCAGGGTTTCACCTGTAACTTCAGTTTTAGAACCTGTAACTTCAGTTTTAGAACCTGTAACTTCAGTTTTATCACCTGTAACTTCAGTTTTAGAACCTGTAACTTCAGTTTTAGAACCTGTACCTTCAGTTTTATCACCTGTAACTTCAGTTTTATCACCTGTAACTTCAGTTTTAGAACCTGTAACTTCAGTTTTAGAACCTGTAACTTCAGTTTTAGAACCTGTAACTTCAGTTTTATCACCTGTAACTTCAGTTTTAGAACCTGTAACTTCGGTTTTAGAACCTGTAACTTCAGTTTTATCACCTGTAACTTCAGTTTTATCACCTGTAACTTCAGTTTTATCACCTGTAACGTCAGTTTTATCACCTGTAACTTCAGTTTTAGAACCTGTACCTTCAGTTTTAGAACCTGTAACTTCAGTTTTAGAACCTGTAACTTCAGGGTTTCACCTGTAACTTCAGTTTTAGAACCTGTAACTTCAGTTTTAGAACCTGTAACTTCAGTTTTATCACCTGTAACTTCAGTTTTAGAACCTGTAACTTCAGTTTTAGAACCTGTACCTTCAGTTTTATCACCTGTAACTTCAGTTTTATCACCTGTAACTTCAGTTTTAGAACCTGTAACTTCAGTTTTAGAACCTTTAACTTCAGTTTTAGAACCTGTAACTTCAGTTTTATCACCTGTAACTTCAGTTTTAGAACCTGTAACTTCAGTTTTAGAACCTGTAACTTCAGTTTTAGAACCTTTAACTTCAGTTTTATCACCTGTAACTTCAGTTTTAGAACATGTAACTTCAGTTTTAGAACCTGTAACTTCAGTTTTAGAACCTGTAACTTCAGTTTTAGAACCTGTACCTTCAGTTTTAGAACCTGTAACTTCAGTTTTAGAACATGTAACTTCAGTTTTAGAACCTGTAACTTCAGTTTTAGAACCTGTACCTTCAGTTTTAGAACCTGTAACTTCAGTTTTAGAACCTGTACCTTCAGTTTTAGAACCTTTAACTTCAGTTTTAGAACCTGTACCTTCAGTTTTAGAACCTGTAACTTCAGTTTTAGAACCTGTAACTTCAGGGTTTCACCTGTAACTTCAGTTTTAGAACCTGTAACTTCAGTTTTAGAACCTGTAACTTCAGTTTTAGAACCTGTACCTTCAGTTTTAGAACCTGTAACTTCAGTTTTAGAACCTGTAACTTCAGTTTTAGAACCTGTACCTTCAGTTTTAGAACCTTTAACTTCAGTTTTAGAACCTGTAACTTCAGTTTTAGAACCTGTAACTTCAGTTTTATCACCTGTAACTTCAGTTTTAGAACCTTTAACTTCAGTTTTAGAACCTGTACCTTCAGTTTTAGAACCTGTACCTTCAGTTTTAGAACCTGTAACTTCAGTTTTAGAACCTGTAACTTCAGTTTTATCACCTGTAACTTCAGTTTTAGAACCTTTAACTTCAGTTTTAGAACCTGTAACTTCAGTTTTAGAACCTGTACCTTCAGTTTTAGAACCTGTAACTTCAGTTTTAGAACCTGTAACTTCAGTTTTATCACCTGTAACTTCAGTTTTAGAACCTTTAACTTCAGTTTTAGAACCTGTACCTTCAGTTTTAGAACCTGTACCTTCAGTTTTAGAACCTGTAACTTCAGGGTTTCACCTGTAACTTCAGTTTTAGAACCTGTAACTTCAGTTTTAGAACCTGTAACTTCAGTTTTATCACCTGTAACTTCAGTTTTAGAACCTGTAACTTCAGTTTTAGAACCTGTACCTTCAGTTTTAGAACCTGTAACTTCAGTTTTATCACCTGTAACTTCAGTTTTAGAACCTTTAACTTCAGTTTTAGAACCTGTACCTTCAGTTTTAGAACCTGTAACTTCAGTTTTAGAACCTGTAACTTCAGTTTTATCACCTGTAACTTCAGTTTTAGAACCTTTAACTTCAGTTTTAGAACCTGTACCTTCAGTTTTAGAACCTGTACCTTCAGTTTTAGAACCTGTAACTTCAGGGTTTCACCTGTAACTTCAGTTTTAGAACCTGAAACTTCAGTTTTATCACCTGTAACTTCAGTTTTATCACCTGTAACTTCAGTTTTAGAACCTGTACCTTCAGTTTTAGAACCTGTAACTTCAGTTTTAGAACCTGTAACTTCAGTTTTAGAACCTGTACCTTCAGTTTTAGAACCTTTAACTTCAGTTTTAGAACCTGTACCTTCAGTTTTAGAACCTGTAACTTCAGTTTTAGAACCTGTAACTTCAGGGTTTCACCTGTAACTTCAGTTTTAGAACCTGTAACTTCAGTTTTAGAACATGTAGCTTCAGTTTTAGAACCTGTAACTTCAGTTTTAGAACCTGTACCTTCAGTTTTAGAACCTGTAACTTCAGTTTTAGAACATGTAACTTCAGTTTTAGAACATGTAACTTCAGTTTTAGAACCTGTACCTTCAGTTTTAGAACCTGTAACTTCAGTTTTAGAACCTGTACATTCAGTTTTAGAACCTTTAACTTCAGTTTTAGAACCTGTACCTTCAGTTTTAGAACCTGTAACTTCAGTTTTAGAACCTGTAACTTCAGTTTTAGAACCTGTAACTTCAGTTTTAGAACCTGTAACTTCAGGGTTTCACCTGTAACTTCAGTTTTAGAACCTGTAACTTCAGTTTTATCACCTGTAACTTCAGTTTTATCACCTGTAACTTCAGTTTTAGAACCTGTAACTTCAGTTTTATCACCTGTAACTTCAGTTTTAGAACCTGTAACTTCGGTTTTAGAACCTGTAACTTCAGTTTTATCACCTGTAACTTCAGTTTTATCACCTGTAACTTCAGTTTTATCACCTGTAACTTCAGTTTTAGAACCTGTACCTTCAGTTTTAGAACCTGTAACTTCAGTTTTAGAACCTGTAACTTCAGGGTTTCACCTGTAACTTCAGTTTTAGAACCTGTAACTTCAGTTTTATCACCTTTAACTTCAGTTTTAGAACCTGTAACTTCAGTTTTAGAACCTGTACCTTCAGTTTTATCACCTGTAACTTCAGTTTTATCACCTGTAACTTCAGTTTTAGAACCTGTAACTTCAGTTTTAGAACCTTTAACTTCAGTTTTAGAACCTGTAACTTCAGTTTTATCACCTGTAACTTCAGTTTTAGAACCTGTAACTTCAGTTTTAGAACCTGTAACTTCAGTTTTAGAACCTGTAACTTCAGTTTTAGAACCTTTAACTTCAGTTTTATCACCTGTAACTTCAGTTTTAGAACATGTAACTTCAGTTTTAGAACCTGTAACTTCAGTTTTAGAACCTGTACCTTCAGTTTTAGAACCTGTAACTTCAGTTTTAGAACATGTAACTTCAGTTTTAGAACCTGTAACTTCAGTTTTAGAACCTGTACCTTCAGTTTTAGAACCTGTAACTTCAGTTTTAGAACCTGTACCTTCAGTTTTACAACCTTTAACTTCAGTTTTAGAACCTGTACCTTCAGTTTTAGAACCTGTAACTTCAGTTTTAGAACCTGTAACTTCAGGGTTTCACCTGTAACTTCAGTTTTAGAACCTGTAACTTCAGTTTTAGAACATGTAACTTCAGTTTTAGAACCTGTAACTTCAGTTTTAGAACCTGTACCTTCAGTTTTAGAACCTGTACCTTCAGTTTTAGAACCTGTAACTTCAGGGTTTCACCTATAACTTCAGTTTTAGAACCTGTAACTTCAGTTTTAGAACCTGTACCTTCAGTTTTATCACCTGTAACTTCAGTTTTATCACCTGTAACTTCAGTTTTAGAACCTGTAACTTCAGTTTTAGAACCTGTAACTTCAGGGTTTCACCTGTAACTTCAGTTTTAGAACCTGTAACTTCAGTTTTAGAACCTGTAACTTCAGTTTTATCACCTGTAACTTCAGTTTTATCACCTGTAACTTCAGTTTTAGAACCTGTACCTTCAGTTTTAGAACCTGTAACTTCAGTTTTAGAACCTGTAACTTCAGTTTTAGAACCTGTAACTTCAGTTTTATCACCTGTAACTTCAGTTTTAGAACCTGTACCTTCAGTTTTATCACCTTTAACTTCAGTTTTATCACCTGTAACTTCAGTTTTAGAACCTGTAACTTCAGGGTTTCACCTATAACTTCAGTTTTAGAACCTGTAACTTAAGTTTTAGAACCTGTAACTTCAGTTTTTATCACCTGTAACTTCAGTTTTATCACCTGTAACTTCAGTTTTAGAACCTGTAACGTCAGTTTTATCACCTGTAACTTCAGTTTTAGAACCTGTAACTTCGGTTTTAGAACCTGTAACTTCAGTTTTAGAACCTGTAACTTCAGTTTTATCACCTGTAACTTCAGTTTTAGAACCTGTAACTTCAGTTTTATCACTTGTAACTTCAGTTTTATCACCTGTAACTTCAGTTTTATCACCTGTAACTTCAGTTTTAGAACCTTTAACTTCAGTTTTATCACCTGTAACTTCAGTTTAGAACCTGTACCTTCAGTTTTAGAACCTGTACCTTCAGTTTTAGAACCTTTAACTTCAGTTTTAGAACCTGTAACTTCAGTTTTAGAACCTTTAACTTCAGTTTTATCACCTGTAACTTCAGTTTTAGAACTTGTACCTTCAGTTTTAGAACCTGTACCTTCAGTTTTAGAACCTTTAACTTCAGTTTTATCACCTGTAACTTCAGTTTTAGAACCTGTACCTTCAGTTTTAGAACCTGTAACTTCAGTTTTAGAACCTGTACCTTCAGTTTTAGAACCTGTAACTTCAGTTTTAGAACCTGTACCTTCAGTTTTAGAACCTGTACCTTCAGTTTTAGAACCTGTAACTTCAGTTTTAGAACCTGTAACTTCAGTTTTATCACCTGTAACTTCAGTTTTATCACCTGTAACTTCAGTTTTAGAACCCTTAACTTCAGTTTTAGAACCTGTAACTTCAGTTTTAGAACCTTTAACTTCAGTTTTAGAACCTGTAACTTCAGTTTTAGAACCTGTAACTTCAGTTTTAGAACCTGTAACTTCAGTTTTAGAACCTGTACCTTCAGTTTTAGAACCTGTAACTTCAGTTTTAGAACCTGTAACTTCAGTTTTAGAACCTTTAACTTCAGTTTTATCACCTGTAACTTCAGTTTTATCACCTGTAACTTCAGTTTTAGAACATGTAACGTCAGTTTTAGAACCTGTAACTTCAGTTTTAGAACCTGTACCTTCAGTTTTAGAACCTGTAACTTCAGTCTTAGAACATGTAACTTCAGTTTTAGAACCTGTACCTTCAGTTTTAGAACCTGTAACTTCAGTTTTAGAACCTGTACCTTCAGTTTTAGAACCTTTAACTTCAGTTTTAGAACCTGTACCTTCAGTTTTAGAACCTGTAACTTCAGTTTTAGAACCTGTAACTTCAGGGTTTCACCTGTAACTTTAGTTTTAGAACCTGTAACTTCAGTTTTAGAACCTGTAACTTCAGTTTTAGAACCTGTACCTTCAGTTTTAGAACCTGTAACTTTAGTTTTAGAACCTGTACCTTCAGTTTTAGAACCTGTACCTTCAGTTTTAGAACCTGTACCTTCAGTTTTAGAACCTGTAACTTCAGTTTTAGAACCTGTAACTTCAGTTTTAGAACCTGTACCTTCAGTTTTAGAACCTTTAACTTCAGTTTTAGAACCTGTACCTTCAGTTTTAGAACCTTTAACTTCAGTTTTAGAACCTGTAACTTCAGTTTTAGAACCTGTAACTTCAGTTTTAGAACCTGTAACTTCAGTTTTATCACCTGTAACTTCAGTTTTAGAACCTTTAACTTCAGTTTTAGAACCTGTACCTTCAGTTTTAGAACCTGTACCTTCAGTTTTAGAACCTGTAACTTCAGTTTTAGAACCTGTAACTTCAGTTTTATCACCTGTAACTTCAGTTTTAGAACCTTTAACTTCAGTTTTAGAACCTGTACCTTCAGTTTTAGAACCTGTACCTTCAGTTTTAGAACCTTTAACTTCAGTTTTAGAACCTTTAACTTCAGTTTTAGAACCTGTACCTTCAGTTTTAGAACATGTACCTTCAGTTTTAGAACCTGTAACTTCAGGGTTTCACCTGTAACTTCAGTTTTATCACCTGTACCTTCAGTTTTAGAACCTGTACCTTCAGTTTTAGAACCTGTAACTTCAGTTTTAGAACCTGTAACTTCAGTTTTAGAACCTGTAACTTCAGTTTTATCACCTGTAACTTCAGTTTTAGAACCTGTAACTTCAGTTTTATCACTTGTAACTTCAGTTTTATCACCTGTAACTTCAGTTTTATCACCTGTAACTTCAGTTTTAGAACCTTTAATTTCAGTTTTATCACCTGTAACTTCAGTTTTAGAACCTGTACCTTCAGTTTTAGAACCTGTACCTTCAGTTTTAGAACCTTTAACTTCAGTTTTAGAACCTGTAACTTCAGTTTTAGAACCTTTAACTTCAGTTTTATCACCTGTAACTTCAGTTTAGAACCTGTACCTTCAGTTTTAGAACCTGTACCTTCAGTTTTAGAACCTTTAACTTCAGTTTTATCACCTGTAACTTCAGTTTTAGAACCTGTACCTTCAGTTTTAGAACCTGTAACTTCAGTTTTAGAACCTGTAACTTCAGTTTTAGAACCTGTACCTTCAGTTTTAGAACCTGTTACTTCAGTTTTAGAACCTGTAACTTCAGTTTTAGAACCTGTAACTTCAGTTTTATCACCTTTAACTTCAGTTTTAGAACCTGTAACTTCAGTTTTAGAACCTGTAACTTCAGTTTTAGAACCTTTAACTTCAGTTTTAGAACCTGTAACTTCAGTTTTATCACCTGTAACTTCAGTTTTAGAACCTGTAACTTCAGTTTTAGAACCTGTACCTTCAGTTTTAGAACCTGTAACTTCAGTTTTAGAACCTGTAACTTCAGTTTTAGAACCTTTAACTTCAGTTTTATCACCTGTAACTTCAGTTTTAGAACCTTTAACTTCAGTTTTAGAACCTGTACCTTCAGTTTTAGAACCTGTACCTTCAGTTTTAGAACCTTTAACTTCAGTTTTAGAACCTTTAACTTCAGTTTTAGAACCTGTACCTTCAGTTTTAGAACATGTACCTTCAGTTTTAGAACCTGTAACTTCAGGGTTTCACCTGTAACTTCAGTTTTATCACCTGTACCTTCAGTTTTAGAACCTGTACCTTCAGTTTTAGAACCTGTAACTTCAGTTTTAGAACCTGTAACTTCAGTTTTAGAACCTGTAACTTCAGTTTTATCACCTGTAACTTCAGTTTTAGAACCTGTAACTTCAGTTTTATCACTTGTAACTTCAGTTTTATCACCTGTAACTTCAGTTTTATCACCTGTAACTTCAGTTTTAGAACCTTTAATTTCAGTTTTATCACCTGTAACTTCAGTTTTAGAACCTGTACCTTCAGTTTTAGAACCTGTACCTTCAGTTTTAGAACCTTTAACTTCAGTTTTAGAACCTGTAACTTCAGTTTTAGAACCTTTAACTTCAGTTTTATCACCTGTAACTTCAGTTTTAGAACCTGTACCTTCAGTTTTAGAACCTGTACCTTCAGTTTTAGAACCTTTAACTTCAGTTTTATCACCTGTAACTTCAGTTTTAGAACCTGTACCTTCAGTTTTAGAACCTGTAACTTCAGTTTTAGAACCTGTAACTTCAGTTTTAGAACCTGTACCTTCAGTTTTAGAACCTGTTACTTCAGTTTTAGAACCTGTAACTTCAGTTTTAGAACCTGTAACTTCAGTTTTATCACCTTTAACTTCAGTTTTAGAACCTGTAACTTCAGTTTTAGAACCTGTAACTTCAGTTTTAGAACCTTTAACTTCAGTTTTAGAACCTGTAACTTCAGTTTTATCACCTGTAACTTCAGTTTTAGAACCTGTAACTTCAGTTTTAGAACCTGTACCTTCAGTTTTAGAACCTGTAACTTCAGTTTTAGAACCTGTAACTTCAGTTTTAGAACCTTTAACTTCAGTTTTATCACCTGTAACTTCAGTTTTATCACCTGTAACTTCAGTTTTAGAACATGTAACTTCAGTTTTAGAACCTGTAACTTCAGTTTTAGAACCTGTAACTTCAGTTTTAGAACCTGTAACTTCAGTTTTAGAACATGTAACTTCAGTTTTAGAACCTGTACCTTCAGTTTTAGAACCTGTAACTTCAGTTTTAGAACCTGTACCTTCAGTTTTAGAACCTTTAACTTCAGTTTTAGAACCTGTACCTTCAGTTTTAGAACCTGTAACTTCAGTTTTAGAACCTGTAACTTCAGGGTTTCACCTGTAACTTCAGTTTTAGAACCTGTAACTTCAGTTTTAGAACCTGTACCTTCAGTTTTAGAACCTGTAACTTCAGTTTTAGAACCTGTACCTTCAGTTTTAGAACCTGTACCTTCAGTTTTAGAACCTGTAACTTCAGTTTTAGAACATGTAACTTCAGTTTTAGAACCTGTAACTTCAGTTTTAGAACCTGTACCTTCAGTTTTAGAACCTGTAACTTCAGTTTTAGAACCTGTACCTTCAGTTTTAGAACCTTTAACTTCAGTTTTAGAACCTGTACCTTCAGTTTTAGAACCTGTAACTTCAGTTTTAGAACCTGTAACTTCAGTTTTAGAACCTGTAACTTCAGTTTTATCACCTGTAACTTCAGTTTTAGAACCTTTAACTTCAGTTTTAGAACCTGTACCTTCAGTTTTAGAACCTGTACCTTCAGTTTTAGAACCTGTAACTTCAGTTTTAGAACCTGTACCTTCAGTTTTAGAACCTGTAACTTCAGTTTTAGAACCTGTACCTTCAGTTTTAGAACCTTTAACTTCAGTTTTAGAACCTGTACCTTCAGTTTTAGAACCTTTAACTTCAGTTTTAGAACCTGTAACTTCAGTTTTAGAACCTGTAACTTCAGTTTTATCACCTGTAACTTCAGTTTTAGAACCTTTAACTTCAGTTTTAGAACCTGTACCTTCAGTTTTAGAACCTGTACCTTCAGTTTTAGAACCTGTAACTTCAGTTTTAGAACCTGTAACTTCAGTTTTATCACCTGTAACTTCAGTTTTAGAACCTTTAACTTCAGTTTTAGAACCTGTACCTTCAGTTTTAGAACCTGTACCTTCAATTTTAGAACCTGTAACTTCAGTTTTAGAACCTGTAACTTCAGTTTTATCACCTGTAACTTCAGTTTTAGAACCTTTAACTTCAGTTTTAGAACCTGTACCTTCAGTTTTAGAACCTGTACCTTCAGTTTTAGAACCTGTAACTTCAGTTTTATCACCTGTAACTTCAGTTTTAGAACCTGTAACTTCAGTTTTAGAACCTGTACCTTCAGTTTTAGAACCTGTAACTTCAGTTTTATCACCTGTAACTTCAGTTTTAGAACCTTTAACTTCAGTTTTAGAACCTGTACCTTCAGTTTTAGAACCTGTAACTTCAGTTTTAGAACCTGTACCTTCAGTTTTATCACCTGTAACTTCAGTTTTAGAACCTGTAACTTCAGTTTTAGAACCTGTACCTTCAGTTTTAGAACCTGTACCTTCAGTTTTAGAACCTGTAACTTCAGGGTTTCACCTGTAACTTCAGTTTTAGAACCTGAAACTTCAGTTTTATCACCTGTAACTTCAGTTTTATCACCTGTAACTTCAGTTTTAGAACCTGTACCTTCAGTTTTAGAACCTGTAACTTCAGTTTTAGAACCTGTAACTTCAGTTTTAGAACCTGTACCTTCAGTTTTAGAACCTTTAACTTCAGTTTTAGAACCTGTACCTTCAGTTTTAGAACCTGTAACTTCAGTTTTAGAACCTGTAACTTCAGGGTTTCACCTGTAACTTCAGTTTTAGAACCTGTAACTTCAGTTTTAGAACATGTAGCTTCAGTTTTAGAACCTGTAACTTCAGTTTTAGAACCTGTACCTTCAGTTTTAGAACCTTTAACTTCAGTTTTAGAACATGTAACTTCAGTTTTAGAACATGTAACTTCAGTTTTAGAACCTGTACCTTCAGTTTTAGAACCTGTAACTTCAGTTTTAGAACCTGTACATTCAGTTTTAGAACC
The DNA here is from genome assembly GCF_902148855.1 of Sphaeramia orbicularis. Classification (NCBI taxonomy): domain Eukaryota; kingdom Metazoa; phylum Chordata; class Actinopteri; order Kurtiformes; family Apogonidae; genus Sphaeramia; species Sphaeramia orbicularis. Next base: position 48,009 of record NC_043964.1, read on the forward strand.
TTTAACTTCAGTTTTAGAACCTGTAACTTCAGTTTTAGAACCTGTAACTTCAGTTTTAGAACCTGTAACTTCAGGGTTTCACCTGTAACTTCAGTTTTAGAACCTGTAACTTCAGTTTTATCACCTGTAACTTCAGTTTTATCACCTGTAACTTCAGTTTTAGAACCTGTAACTTCAGTTTTATCACCTGTAACTTCAGTTTTAGAACCTGTAACTTCGGTTTTAGAACCTGTAACTTCAGTTTTATCACCTGTAACTTCAGTTTTATCACCTGTAACTTCAGTTTTATCACCTGTAACTTCAGTTTTAGAACCTGTACCTTCAGTTTTAGAACCTGTAACTTCAGTTTTAGAACCTGTAACTTCAGGGTTTCACCTGTAACTTCAGTTTTAGAACCTGTAACTTCAGTTTTATCACCTGTAACTTCAGTTTTAGAACCTGTAACTTCAGTTTTAGAACCTGTACCTTCAGTTTTATCACCTGTAACTTCAGTTTTATCACCTGTAACTTCAGTTTTAGAACCTGTAACTTCAGTTTTAGAACCTTTAACTTCAGTTTTAGAACCTGTAACTTCAGTTTTATCACCTGTAACTTCAGTTTTAGAACCTGTAACTTCAGTTTTAGAACCTGTAACTTCAGTTTTAGAACCTGTAACTTCAGTTTTAGAACCTTTAACTTCAGTTTTATCACCTGTAACTTCAGTTTTAGAACATGTAACTTCAGTTTTAGAACCTGTAACTTCAGTTTTAGAACCTGTACCTTCAGTTTTAGAACCTGTAACTTCAGTTTTAGAACATGTAACTTCAGTTTTAGAACCTGTAACTTCAGTTTTAGAACCTGTACCTTCAGTTTTAGAACCTGTAACTTCAGTTTTAGAACCTGTACCTTCAGTTTTACAACCTTTAACTTCAGTTTTAGAACCTGTACCTTCAGTTTTAGAACCTGTAACTTCAGTTTTAGAACCTGTAACTTCAGGGTTTCACCTGTAACTTCAGTTTTAGAACCTGTAACTTCAGTTTTAGAACCTGTAACTTCAGTTTTAGAACCTGTAACTTCAGTTTTAGAACCTGTACCTTCAGTTTTAGAACCTGTAACTTCAGGGTTTCACCTATAACTTCAGTTTTAGAACCTGTAACTTCAGTTTTAGAACCTGTACCTTCAGTTTTATCACCTGTAACTTCAGTTTTATCACCTGTAACTTCAGTTTTAGAACCTGTAACTTCAGTTTTAGAACCTGTAACTTCAGGGTTTCACCTGTAACTTCAGTTTTAGAACCTTTAACTTCAGTTTTAGAACCTGTAACTTCAGTTTTATCACCTGTAACTTCAGTTTTATCACCTGTAACTTCAGTTTTAGAACCTGTACCTTCAGTTTTAGAACCTGTAACTTCAGTTTTAGAACCTGTAACTTCAGTTTTAGAACCTGTAACTTCAGTTTTATCACCTGTAACTTCAGTTTTAGAACCTGTACCTTCAGTTTTATCACCTTTAACTTCAGTTTTATCACCTGTAACTTCAGTTTTAGAACCTGTAACTTCAGGGTTTCACCTATAACTTCAGTTTTAGAACCTGTAACTTAAGTTTTAGAACCTGTAACTTCAGTTTTATCACCTGTAACTTCAGTTTTATCACCTGTAACTTCAGTTTTAGAACCTGTACCTTCAGTTTTAGAACCTGTAACTTCAGTTTTAGAACCTGTAACTTCAGTTTTAGAACCTGTAACTTCAGTTTTATCACCTGTAACTTCAGTTTTAGAACCTGTACCTTCAGTTTTATCACCTTTAACTTCAGTTTTATCACCTGTAACTTCAGTTTTAGAACCTGTAACTTCAGGGTTTCACCTATAACTTCAGTTTTAGAACCTGTAACTTAAGTTTTAGAACCTGTAACTTCAGTTTTATCACCTGTAACTTCAGTTTTATCACCTGTAACTTCAGTTTTAGAACCTGTAACGTCAGTTTTATCACCTGTAACTTCAGTTTTAGAACCTGTAACTTCGGTTTTAGAACCTGTAACTTCAGTTTTAGAACCTGTAACTTCAGTTTTATCACCTGTAACTTCAGTTTTAGAACCTGTAACTTCAGTTTTATCACTTGTAACTTCAGTTTTATCACCTGTAACTTCAGTTTTATCACCTGTAACTTCAGTTTTAGAACCTTTAACTTCAGTTTTATCACCTGTAACTTCAGTTTTAGAACCTGTACCTTCAGTTTTAGAACCTGTACCTTCAGTTTTAGAACCTGTAACTTCAGTTTTAGAACCTGTAACTTCAGTTTTAGAACCTGTAACTTCAGTTTTATCACCTGTAACTTCAGTTTTAGAACCTGTACCTTCAGTTTTAGAACCTGTACCTTCAGTTTTAGAACCTTTAACTTCAGTTTTATCACCTGTAACTTCAGTTTTAGAACCTGTACCTTCAGTTTTAGAACCTGTAACTTCAGTTTTAGAACCTGTACCTTCAGTTTTAGAACCTGTAACTTCAGTTTTAGAACCTGTACCTTCAGTTTTAGAACCTGTACCTTCAGTTTTAGAACCTGTAACTTCAGTTTTAGAACCTGTAACTTCAGTTTTATCACCTGTAACTTCAGTTTTATCACCTGTAACTTCAGTTTTAGAACCCTTAACTTCAGTTTTAGAACCTGTAACTTCAGTTTTAGAACCTTTAACTTCAGTTTTAGAACCTGTAACTTCAGTTTTAGAACCTGTAACTTCAGTTTTAGAACCTGTAACTTCAGTTTTAGAACCTGTAACTTCAGTTTTAGAACCTTTAACTTCAGTTTTATCACCTGTAACTTCAGTTTTATCACCTGTAACTTCAGTTTTAGAACATGTAACTTCAGTTTTAGAACCTGTAACTTCAGTTTTAGAACCTGTACCTTCAGTTTAGAACCTGTAACTTCAGTCTTAGAACATGTAACTTTAGTTTTAGAACCTGTACCTTCAGTTTTAGAACCTGTAACTTCAGTTTTAGAACCTGTACCTTCAGTTTTAGAACCTTTAACTTCAGTTTTAGAACCTGTACCTTCAGTTTTAGAACCTGTAACTTCAGTTTTAGAACCTGTAACTTCAGGGTTTCACCTGTAACTTTAGTTTTAGAACCTGTAACTTCAGTTTTAGAACCTGTAACTTCAGTTTTAGAACCTGTACCTTCAGTTTTAGAACCTGTAACTTCAGTTTTAGAACCTGTACCTTCAGTTTTAGAACCTGTACCTTCAGTTTTAGAACCTGTACCTTCAGTTTTAGAACCTTTAACTTCAGTTTTAGAACCTGTACCTTCAGTTTTAGAACCTTTAACTTCAGTTTTAGAACCTGTAACTTCAGTTTTAGAACCTGTAACTTCAGTTTTAGAACCTGTAACTTCAGTTTTATCACCTGTAACTTCAGTTTTAGAACCTTTAACTTCAGTTTTAGAACCTGTACCTTCAGTTTTAGAACCTGTACCTTCAGTTTTAGAACCTGTAACTTCAGTTTTATCACCTGTAACTTCAGTTTTAGAACCTTTAACTTCAGTTTTAGAACCTGTACCTTCAGTTTTAGAACCTGTACCTTCAGTTTTAGAACCTTTAACTTCAGTTTTAGAACCTTTAACTTCAGTTTTAGAACCTGTACCTTCAGTTTTAGAACATGTACCTTCAGTTTTAGAACCTGTAACTTCAGGGTTTCACCTGTAACTTCAGTTTTATCACCTGTACCTTCAGTTTTAGAACCTGTACCTTCAGTTTTAGAACCTGTAACTTCAGTTTTAGAACCTGTAACTTCAGTTTTAGAACCTGTAACTTCAGTTTTATCACCTGTAACTTCAGTTTTAGAACCTGTAACTTCAGTTTTATCACTTGTAACTTCAGTTTTATCACCTGTAACTTCAGTTTTATCACCTGTAACTTCAGTTTTAGAACCTTTAATTTCAGTTTTATCACCTGTAACTTCAGTTTTAGAACCTGTACCTTCAGTTTTAGAACCTGTACCTTCAGTTTTAGAACCTTTAACTTCAGTTTTAGAACCTGTAACTTCAGTTTTAGAACCTTTAACTTCAGTTTTATCACCTGTAACTTCAGTTTTAGAACCTGTACCTTCAGTTTTAGAACCTGTACCTTCAGTTTTAGAACCTTTAACTTCAGTTTTATCACCTGTAACTTCAGTTTTAGAACCTGTACCTTCAGTTTTAGAACCTGTAACTTCAGTTTTAGAACCTGTACCTTCAGTTTTAGAACCTGTAACTTCAGTTTTAGAACCTGTACCTTCAGTTTTAGAACCTGTTACTTCAGTTTTAGAACCTGTAACTTCAGTTTTAGAACCTGTAACTTCAGTTTTATCACCTTTAACTTCAGTTTTAGAACCTGTAACTTCAGTTTTAGAACCTGTAACTTCAGTTTTAGAACCTGTAACTTCAGTTTTATCACCTGTAACTTCAGTTTTAGAACCTGTAACTTCAGTTTTAGAACCTGTACCTTCAGTTTTAGAACCTGTAACTTCAGTTTTAGAACCTGTAACTTCAGTTTTAGAACCTTTAACTTCAGTTTTATCACCTGTAACTTCAGTTTTATCACCTGTAACTTCAGTTTTAGAACATGTAACTTCAGTTTTAGAACCTGTAACTTCAGTTTTAGAACCTGTACCTTCAGTTTTAGAACCTGTAACTTCAGTTTTAGAACATGTAACTTCAGTTTTAGAACCTGTACCTTCAGTTTTAGAACCTGTAACTTCAGTTTTAGAACCTGTACCTTCAGTTTTAGAACCTTTAACTTCAGTTTTAGAACCTGTACCTTCAGTTTTAGAACCTGTAACTTCAGTTTTAGAACCTGTAACTTCAGGGTTTCACCTGTAACTTCAGTTTTAGAACCTGTAACTTCAGTTTTAGAACCTGTACCTTCAGTTTTAGAACCTGTAACTTCAGTTTTAGAACCTGTACCTTCAGTTTTAGAACCTGTACCTTCAGTTTTAGAACCTGTAACTTCAGTTTTAGAACATGTAACTTCAGTTTTAGAACCTGTAACTTCAGTTTTAGAACCTGTACTTTCAGTTTTAGAACCTGTAACTTCAGTTTTAGAACCTGTACCTTCAGTTTTAGAACCTTTAACTTCAGTTTTAGAACCTGTACCTTCAGTTTTAGAACCTTTAACTTCAGTTTTAGAACCTGTAACTTCAGTTTTAGAACCTGTAACTTCAGTTTTAGAACCTGTAACTTCAGTTTTATCACCTGTAACTTCAGTTTTAGAACCTGTAACTTCAGGGTTTCACCTGTAACTTCAGTTTTAGAACCTGTAACTTCAGTTTTAGAACATGTAGCTTCAGTTTTAGAACCTGTAACTTCAGTTTTAGAACCTGTACCTTCAGTTTTAGAACCTGTAACTTCAGTTTTAGAACATGTAACTTCAGTTTTAGAACCTGTACCTTCAGTTTTAGAACCTGTAACTTCAGTTTTAGAACCTGTACATTCAGTTTTAGAACCTTTAACTTCAGTTTTAGAACCTGTAACTTCAGTTTTAGAACCTGTAACTTCAGTTTTAGAACCTGTAACTTCAGGGTTTCACCTGTAACTTCAGTTTTAGAACCTGTAACTTCAGTTTTATCACCTGTAACTTCAGTTTTATCACCTGTAACTTCAGTTTTAGAACCTGTAACTTCAGTTTTATCACCTGTAACTTCAGTTTTAGAACCTGTAACTTCGGTTTTAGAACCTGTAACTTCAGTTTATCACCTGTAACTTCAGTTTTATCACCTGTAACTTCAGTTTTATCACCTGTAACTTCAGTTTTAGAACCTGTACCTTCAGTTTTAGAACCTGTAACTTCAGTTTTAGAACCTGTAACTTCAGGGTTTCACCTGTAACTTCAGTTTTAGAACCTGTAACTTCAGTTTTATCACCTGTAACTTCAGTTTTAGAACCTGTAACTTCAGTTTTAGAACCTGTACCTTCAGTTTTATCACCTGTAACTTCAGTTTTATCACCTGTAACTTCAGTTTTAGAACCTGTAACTTCAGTTTTAGAACCTTTAACTTCAGTTTTAGAACCTGTAACTTCAGTTTTATCACCTGTAACTTCAGTTTTAGAACCTGTAACTTCAGTTTTAGAACCTGTAACTTCAGTTTTAGAACCTGTAACTTCAGTTTTAGAACCTTTAACTTCAGTTTTATCACCTGTAACTTCAGTTTTAGAACATGTAACTTCAGTTTTAGAACCTGTAACTTCAGTTTTAGAACCTGTACCTTCAGTTTTAGAACCTGTAACTTCAGTTTTAGAACATGTAACTTCAGTTTTAGAACCTGTAACTTCAGTTTTAGAACCTGTACCTTCAGTTTTAGAACCTGTAACTTCAGTTTTAGAACCTGTACCTTCAGTTTTACAACCTTTAACTTCAGTTTTAGAACCTGTACCTTCAGTTTTAGAACCTGTAACTTCAGTTTTAGAACCTGTAACTTCAGGGTTTCACCTGTAACTTCAGTTTTAGAACCTGTAACTTCAGTTTTAGAACCTGTAACTTCAGTTTTAGAACCTGTAACTTCAGGGTTTCACCTATAACTTCAGTTTTAGAACCTGTAACTTCAGTTTTAGAACCTGTACCTTCAGTTTTATCACCTGTAACTTCAGTTTTATCACCTGTAACTTCAGTTTTAGAACCTGTAACTTCAGGGTTTCACCTGTAACTTCAGTTTTAGAACCTTTAACTTCAGTTTTAGAACCTGTAACTTCAGTTTTATCACCTGTAACTTCAGTTTTATCACCTGTAACTTCAGTTTTAGAACCTGTACCTTCAGTTTTAGAACCTGTAACTTCAGTTTTAGAACCTGTAACTTCAGTTTTAGAACCTGTAACTTCAGTTTTATCACCTGTAACTTCAGTTTTAGAACCTGTACCTTCAGTTTTATCACCTTTAACTTCAGTTTTATCACCTGTAACTTCAGTTTTAGAACCTGTAACTTCAGGGTTTCACCTATAACTTCAGTTTTAGAACCTGTAACTTAAGTTTTAGAACCTGTAACTTCAGTTTTTATCACCTGTAACTTCAGTTTTATCACCTGTAACTTCAGTTTTAGAACCTGTAACGTCAGTTTTATCACCTGTAACTTCAGTTTTAGAACCTGTAACTTCGGTTTTAGAACCTGTAACTTCAGTTTTAGAACCTGTAACTTCAGTTTTATCACCTGTAACTTCAGTTTTAGAACCTGTAACTTCAGTTTTATCACTTGTAACTTCAGTTTTATCACCTGTAACTTCAGTTTTATCACCTGTAACTTCAGTTTTAGAACCTTTAACTTCAGTTTTATCACCTGTAACTTCAGTTTTAGAACCTGTACCTTCAGTTTTAGAACCTGTACCTTCAGTTTTAGAACCTTTAACTTCAGTTTTAGAACCTGTAACTTCAGTTTTAGAACCTTTAACTTCAGTTTTATCACCTGTAACTTCAGTTTTAGAACCTGTACCTTCAGTTTTAGAACCTGTACCTTCAGTTTTAGAACCTTTAACTTCAGTTTTATCACCTGTAACTTCAGTTTTAGAACCTGTACCTTCAGTTTTAGAACCTGTAACTTCAGTTTTAGAACCTGTACCTTCAGTTTTAGAACCTGTAACTTCAGTTTTAGAACCTGTAACTTCAGTTTTAGAACCTTTAACTTCAGTTTTAGAACCTGTAACTTCAGTTTTAGAACCTGTAACTTCAGTTTTAGAACCTGTAACTTCAGTTTTAGAACCTGTAACTTCAGTTTTAGAACCTTTAACTTCAGTTTTATCACCTGTAACTTCAGTTTTATCACCTGTAACTTCAGTTTTAGAACATGTAACTTCAGTTTTAGAACCTGTAACTTCAGTTTTAGAACCTGTACCTTCAGTTTTAGAACCTGTAACTTCAGTCTTAGAACATGTAACTTCAGTTTTAGAACCTGTACCTTCAGTTTTAGAACCTGTAACTTCAGTTTTAGAACCTGTACCTTCAGTTTTAGAACCTTTAACTTCAGTTTTAGAACCTGTACCTTCAGTTTTAGAACCTTTAACTTCAGTTTTAGAACCTGTAACTTCAGGGTTTCACCTGTAACTTTAGTTTTAGAACCTGTAACTTCAGTTTTAGAACCTGTAACTTCAGTTTTAGAACCTGTACCTTCAGTTTTAGAACCTGTAACTTCAGTTTTAGAACCTGTACCTTCAGTTTTAGAACCTGTACCTTCAGTTTTAGAACCTGTAACTTCAGTTTTAGAACCTGTACCTTCAGTTTTAGAACCTGTACCTTCAGTTTTAGAACCTTTAACTTCAGTTTTAGAACCTGTACCTTCAGTTTTAGAACCTTTAACTTCAGTTTTAGAACCTGTAACTTCAGTTTTAGAACCTGTAACTTCAGTTTTAGAACCTGTAACTTCAGTTTTATCACCTGTAACTTCAGTTTTAGAACCTTTAACTTCAGTTTTAGAACCTGTACCTTCAGTTTTAGAACCTGTACCTTCAGTTTTAGAACCTGTAACTTCAGTTTTAGAACCTGTAACTTCAGTTTTATCACCTGTAACTTCAGTTTTAGAACCTTTAACTTCAGTTTTAGAACCTGTACCTTCAGTTTTAGAACCTGTACCTTCAGTTTTAGAACCTTTAACTTCAGTTTTAGAACCTTTAACTTCAGTTTTAGAACCTGTACCTTCAGTTTTAGAACATGTACCTTCAGTTTTAGAACCTGTAACTTCAGGGTTTCACCTGTAACTTCAGTTTTATCACCTGTACCTTCAGTTTTAGAACCTGTACCTTCAGTTTTAGAACCTGTAACTTCAGTTTTAGAACCTGTAACTTCAGTTTTAGAACCTGTAACTTCAGTTTTATCACCTGTAACTTCAGTTTTAGAACCTGTAACTTCAGTTTTATCACTTGTAACTTCAGTTTTATCACCTGTAACTTCAGTTTTATCACCTGTAACTTCAGTTTTAGAACCTTTAATTTCAGTTTTATCACCTGTAACTTCAGTTTTAGAACCTGTACCTTCAGTTTTAGAACCTGTACCTTCAGTTTTAGAACCTTTAACTTCAGTTTTAGAACCTGTAACTTCAGTTTTAGAACCTTTAACTTCAGTTTTATCACCTGTAACTTCAGTTTTAGAACCTGTACCTTCAGTTTTAGAACCTGTACCTTCAGTTTTAGAACCTGTAACTTCAGTTTTAGAACCTGTACCTTCAGTTTTAGAACCTGTAACTTCAGTTTTAGAACCTGTACCTTCAGTTTTAGAACCTGTTACTTCAGTTTTAGAACCTGTAACTTCAGTTTTAGAACCTGTAACTTCAGTTTTATCACCTTTAACTTCAGTTTTAGAACCTGTAACTTCAGTTTTAGAACCTGTAACTTCAGTTTTAGAACCTTTAACTTCAGTTTTAGAACCTGTAACTTCAGTTTTATCACCTGTAACTTCAGTTTTAGAACCTGTAACTTCAGTTTTAGAACCTGTACCTTCAGTTTTAGAACCTGTAACTTCAGTTTTAGAACCTGTAACTTCAGTTTTAGAACCTGTAACTTCAGTTTTATCACCTGTAACTTCAGTTTTATCACCTGTAACTTCAGTTTTAGAACATGTAACTTCAGTTTTAGAACCTGTAACTTCAGTTTTAGAACCTGTACCTTCAGTTTTAGAACCTGTAACTTCAGTTTTAGAACATGTAACTTCAGTTTTAGAACCTGTACCTTCAGTTTTAGAACCTGTAACTTCAGTTTTAGAACCTGTACCTTCAGTTTTAGAACCTTTAACTTCAGTTTTAGAACCTGTACCTTCAGTTTTAGAACCTGTAACTTCAGTTTTAGAACCTCTAACTTCAGGGTTTCACCTGTAACTTCAGTTTTAGAACCTGTAACTTCAGTTTTAGAACCTGTACCTTCAGTTTTAGAACCTGTAACTTCAGTTTTAGAACCTGTACCTTCAGTTTTAGAACCTGTACCTTCAGTTTTAGAACCTGTACCTTCAGTTTTAGAACATGTAACTTCAGTTTTAGAACCTGTAACTTCAGTTTTAGAACCTGTACCTTCAGTTTTAGAACCTGTAACTTCAGTTTTAGAACCTGTACCTTCAGTTTTAGAACCTTTAACTTCAGTTTTAGAACCTGTACCTTCAGTTTTAGAACCTTTAACTTCAGTTTTAGAACCTGTAACTTCAGTTTTAGAACCTGTAACTTCAGTTTTAGAACCTGTAACTTCAGTTTTATCACCTGTAACTTCAGTTTTAGAACCTTTAACTTCAGTTTTAGAACCTGTACCTTCAGTTTTAGAACCTGTACCTTCAGTTTTAGAACCTGTAACTTCAGTTTTAGAACCTGTAACTTCAGTTTTATCACCTGTAACTTCAGTTTTAGAACCTTTAACTTCAGTTTTAGAACCTGTACCTTCAGTTTTAGAACCTGTAACTTCAGTTTTAGAACCTGTAACTTCAGTTTTAGAACCTGTACCTTCAGTTTTAGAACCTGTACCTTCAGTTTTAGAACCTGTAACTTCAGGGTTTCACCTGTGGGTGTCAGTGTTGTGCCTCTATCACATTTAGTTTTACATGTGAACAAAACATTCCCAACGATACAAATATGGTCGACACTTGTACAAATAATTTTTACAACCTCATTTTTTTTTTACGTGTGTTCAAACTTTTCTTCAGCGTCGACTCTTTATTACAAATACAAATTTCTTCCACACGTTCAACCTGTTTTTGTCTTAAATCTAAAACCATAGAAACAACAAAAACCTGGTACCATTAAACAGCTTATATTTGATCCATTACAGCAGACAGGTGGATTTAAACTGGTACAACTGGTACTGGTACTACTGCTACTGCTGGTATGACTGTTACTGGTACTGCTGGTACTGGTACTGCTGGTGCTGGTACCGGTACTGCCGGTACTGGTACTTCTTGTCCTGCTGGTACTGGTACTGCTGGTACTACCGGTACTGCCGGTACTACTAGTACTGCTGGTACTCCTGGCGGACTTCTGGTCTGTCCACCAGACCTGGTCCAGCTCTGGCACTTCTGGCACTGTTTGTACGATGGTCTGCCACATGTGGGTCAGATCTGGTCTGGTGTATGTGGTCCAGGTCTGGGTCTGGTGTATGTGGTCCAGGTCTGGGTCTGGTGTATGTGGTCCAGGTCTGTCTGTGGTGTTATCTTCTGACTTTTCAGCTGTTCTTCTTGGTCCTCGTCTGTTTCATCTGCACTCAGTCAGTTCAACTTTCACACCATATCTTTGGATCATTTTTATTTTAAATCCTGAACTGGAATTTTTTCATGTGAATCATTTGTTTCAGATTTTGGCGCAGAAACACAAATAATCTGAAGTTTACAGAACAATTTCAAAACCAAAAAGTGAACAGCACAAAGTATCACCTGCCAAACACACAGTCCCAACAGTCAGGAAGTCCATGTGGTTTATGGAGCACTTTTCACAGACGGTCACAAAGGGTTTGATCAAATCAAATGTACAGAAACCAACAGAGGACGGAAACGGTCCCTTTAACAGCAGAAACCTGGAGCAGAAGCAGACTGAGGAGGATGGACGAGTGACAGGAGGAGAGAGAGGGTTAAAGAGAGAGAGACTGGGGGAGAGGGGGGAGGTAGGGGGAGACACATGGAGTACATGTAACACTGTAAAGTAGCAACTTTACACTGAAAAACAAACAAAACAGTACAAGTAAAATACAGTTAGAATGCCCGTAAAACACAATAAAGTACCATTAGAACAGTTGAAATATGATGAATACATGAAGTGTCATCAGTCTGTGGTGGATCTGAGTCAGCTGGGAAACTAAAAAGCCTGTTTGAACAGGAGGGTTTGGAGGTGTTTTTCAAACTCTCTACAGAGTCCATGGACCGTAGGTGTAGAGGCAGCTCATTCCACAGACGTGATGATACAGCTTTAAAGGACCTGTCAGCCCGTGTGCTGAAACAGGTGCGTGGAACCATCAGCAGGTGTGTGGAACCATCAGCAGGTGGAACCATCAGCAGGTGGAACCATCAGCAGGTGTGTGGAACCATCAGCAGGTGGAACCATCAGCAGGTGTGTGGAACCATCAGCAGGTGTGTGGAACCGTCAGCAGGTGGAACCATCAGCAGGTGTGTGGAACCGTCAGCAGGTGTGTGGAACCGTCAGCAGGTGTGTGGAACCATCAGCAGGTGGAACCATCAGCAGGTGGAACCATCAGCAGGTGTGTGGAACCATCAGCAGGTGGAACCATCAGCAGGTGTGTGGAACCATCAGCAGGTGTGTGGAACCGTCAGCAGGTGTGTGGAACCATCAGCAGGTGTGTGGAACCGTCAGCAGGTGGAACCATCAGCAGGTGTGTGGAACCGTCAGCAGGTGTGTGGAACCATCAGCAGGTGGAACCGTCAGCAGGTGCGTGGAACCGTCAGCAGGTGTGTGGAACCATCAGCAGGTGCGTGGAACCATCAGCAGGTGTGTGGAACCATCAGCAGGTGGAACCATCAGCAGGTGTGTGGAACCGTCAGCAGGTGTGTGGAACCATCAGCAGGTGGAACCATCAGCAGGTGTGTGGAACCGTCAGCAGGTGTGTGGAACCATCAGCAGGTGGAACCATCAGCAGGTGCGTGGAACCGTCAGCAGGTGTGTGGAACCATCAGCAGGTGGAACCATCAGCAGGTGGAACCATCAGCAGGTGTGTGGAACCATCAGCAGGTGGAACCATCAGCAGGTGTGTGGAACCATCAGCAGGTGTGTGGAACCGTCAGCAGGTGGAACCATCAGCAGGTGTGTGGAACCGTCAGCAGGTGTGTGGAACCGTCAGCAGGTGTGTGGAACCATCAGCAGGTGGAACCATCAGCAGGTGTGTGGAACCATCAGCAGGTGGAACCATCAGCAGGTGTGTGGAACCATCAGCAGGTGTGTGGAACCGTCAGCAGGTGTGTGGAACCATCAGCAGGTGTGTGGAACCGTCAGCAGGTGGAACCATCAGCAGGTGTGTGGAACCGTCAGCAGGTGTGTAGAACCATCAGCAGGTGGAACCGTCAGCAGGTGCGTGGAACCGTCAGCAGGTGTGTGGAACCATCAGCAGGTGCGTGGAACCATCAGCAGGTGTGTGGAACCATCAGCAGGTGGAACCATCAGCAGGTGTGTGGAACCGTCAGCAGGTGTGTGGAACCATCAGCAGGTGGAACCATCAGCAGGTGTGTGGAACCGTCAGCAGGTGTGTGGAACCGTCAGCAGGTGTGTGGAACCATCAGCAGGTGCGTGGAACCGTCAGCAGGTGTGTGGAACCATCAGCAGGTGGAACCATCAGCAGGTGGAACCATCAGCAGGTGTGTGGAACCATCAGCAGGTGCTGTTCTTCAGACCTCAGGCCACGAGCCCAGCTGTAGGGCTGGATCAGAGCAGTAGTGTCTGCAGGGGCCTGGCCATGGAGAGCCCAGAAAGTTAGCACCAGAATTTAAAATGAAAACGACATAGAACAGGAGCCAGTGGAGAGCTTTAAGAATGGGAGTGATGTGGGTTCTCCTGTTTGTGCGGGTCAGAAGGCTTCAGCAGAGTTCTGGACAAACTGTAGACGGGCCAGCTCCTTCTGTTTAACATGTAAACAGGCTGTTGCAGTAGTCTGAGCCAGAAGACACAAAAGCGTGAACGATCATCTGGAGCTCATTGATGGACACCATAGATCTGAGTTTGGAGATGTTGCGTAGTTGGAAGAAACAGTTTTTCACTAGGTGTTTGGAGTAGAATTCTAAAGACATGTCCTGGTCAAAGGTGACACCCAGATTCCTCAGTTTGGTCTTTAACGAGGAACTCAGGTCTCCAAGGTGATGTTTGATCCCTGGGATTGCAGTGTCCGGGGATACTGTTGGATAATGTGGCCAAGTGGGAGGACACAGAGTAAGCAGCAGAGCAGGGACGGCAGGGGACACACCGGACTGGACTGTGTCACAGATTACTTTGGGGTTTTCTTGTTTGTGGAAGTAGCTGGATCTTGCCTCCTTAATTATTTTATTTAATGAGGTTATGAGATCTTTCAGATGTAACCTGTGTACCTCCAACTGGGTTGATTTCCAAAGACGCTCAGTTTTGCGACAAGTTCTCCTTAAGTTTAAATGTTTTCATTTATCCAGGGACAAGACCACTTACCAGTGACACTGGTTTTCAGGGGAGCCGCCTGGTCCAGAATAGAGCTGCAGTGTGTGGAGAAGCACTGGGTAAACTCATCAACATCAGAACACTCATAAAGAAGACTAGGGTTAAACAGGGCACGGAAAGTTTTATTTGGTTCCTGTATGACTGATCTGCTGCTCACAGATTCTTTATTCTTAATCTCATTTCCTTATTCACCAAATTTCATGTACATGCAGAAAATGTGCCAATCAGAACACCAGCTGTGTGGTCTTTAAATCTGACTTATCCCTCTGGTACCCCGTCCTCCAAGGCCCTGACTAAACACCTAGTGTGCCTTTTTCACACACTTGTGGAATAATGTCAAAAAATGTTCATCCAGTTTGATTTTAATTCTTTTACACTTTTTTCTATTTCATCAACTTGAGCTGTAAATAAAAATACCAAATACTCAATAATTGTCACATTTTTTAACCCTTTAAATGACATGTTTGTAATGGAAACAAACCATTTTTTTGACGCAAAAAACACAAAAAATATTTTTTTCAATATACTCCATAAACAGTGGATCACATGTTATCAGATTTTTTCATCCTGGCATATGTCAGTGATTAACTCCAACACTGGTTAATTTGCATTATTATTTTTGGTGCTAGGTCAAATGTTCAATAATACTAACATCTGTCACCAAGTGTGCGTAAAATGCACACCTATAAATCCAACTATTAAATATTATATATTGATTTATTTTTCTGCTCTAATTTGATTTTATTTTAGTAAATCCAGCTCAGTCCTAATCATACAGATCAAATGTTAGAAACAGTGCGTTTTCTGCACACTTGGCAGACAGATGCTAGTCTGCTCATTTTCTTTTGTTTACAATGTGCACATTTGAGTTGGTGGACAGAATTTTAAAGATCATGAACAAATGAACAACTTTTGAATTCTAACCTTATTTAAATTGTGAAAAATAATATAAATTTTTTCAACACGAAGTGCAAAGTGTGCCTAAAAGGCACACCTGGATACCGGATACTGGATATTTAATTTCTTCCTGCCTCACCTCAAGCATTCTGTTTTCTCCATGCCATGTTCTGTTCTATGTGTATATGGTATTATGGAAATAAAGTATGAGAAAATAAAATAAATAAATAACGGGGTTCATAAATGCAGTGTGTGTGAGTTTGAGTGGATGTTTGATGTGGTTCAGTCTTTGTCTGCTCTGCTGCTGATGCTCGCCCCCCTGTGGACAAACACTGAACTGCAGCAATTCACCTGAGAAACTTCAACCAAACATGGATTTATTTGAACCAATGATCTGAAGAGTTGGACTTCCTGTCTGCTCAGTGGGCGTGGCCAGAACAGACCTGAACATCCTGTTGATTCACAGTCTGTGTCTGATGTCACTTTAACGTCACAGTGTCCTTCCAAATGTCAAAGACAGAAAAGCGTCCAGATTTACTGAAGGAACAACCACATTCGACCTTTAAAGGAAACGGGTCAAACATACGGAGCAGAAATTAAAGTTAAAATTCCAATAAAAGGTTCAAACACCCATGAAAAGGTTAAAAACCACTAAAAAGAAGTTAAAAACTAAATGAACAATGTTTAAAAAGCTTTAAAAAGAGTTCATCACCATAAAAAAGAAAAGGTAAAAACAGAATAATAAAAAAACACATTATAAAGAAGTTAAAAACCCTATAAAAGAGACTTAAAACCCATTAAAATGAAATAAAAGACATTAAAAAAGTTAAAAACTAAATGAACAATGTTTAAAAAGCTTTAAAAAGAGTTTAGAACCCAATAAAACAAAGCTTTACCTTAAAACAGAAAAGGTAAAAAAAGAAAAATAAAAACACATTAAAAAGAAGTTAAAAACTTGATAAAAGAGACTGAAAACCCATTAAAAAGAAATGAAAGACACATTAAAAGCAAAGTGTTCCTGAAAAAAGAAGTTTTCTGTGTTTAAGTGTTAAAAAAACACAGTTAAATGACATGAACATGTTTCTATTTCAAACCCTCTTTTAAAACCATGTGAAAAAACTGAAGTGGGCTCAGATCCCAGTCTGGACTGAACCTGTTTCTGATCCGATTGGATGGTTCACACCTGTTTCTGATCCGATTGGACTGAATGTGGAACCACAACTGAACTGAGTTATGATTGACAGGCCCGCTTTAAACCAGGTTCAGGATCCACTGTCGGTCTCATAAGGGGGTGGGGCTAGGAGGAACCATGTGACCCTGAAACAGGAAGTGAATGTGTGCAGTGAAAACATGTGGTTCTACAGAGCAATGAGGAATCCCACTGGACCTGAACGCATCACGTTCCTGTAGTTGAACAGTGGGCGGAGCTGTAGGAACGGTCACATGTTGTATTTAACCCCATTCACAGTCTTTTGTTGTTGTTCCATTTGATCAGGTTGGTTTTAGGTTATTTTTTCTGAAACATGTTTTTTTCTTTGTTGTGTTTAAATGTGTCTGAAATGTCCAAGTGTCAAAAATCAACGTCCAAATAAAGTTTAATTCCAGCCTGAGCTTAAAAGCAGAGGTTTGATGGACACTAAATACTGGAGTGAAACACATGTCCTGATATACCAACAACAGCTAACGTGGTTCAGTTTGGATTAGCATAAATACAGCTAACGTGGTTCAGTTTGGATTAGCATAAATACAGCTAACGTGGTTCAGTTTGGATTAGCATAAATACAGCTAACGTGGTTCAGTTTGGATTAGCATAAATACGGCTAACGTGGTTCAGTTTGGATTAGCATAAATACAGCTAACGTGGTTCAGTTTGGATTAGCATAAATACAGCTAACGTGGTTCAGTTTGGATTAGCATAAATACAGCTAACGTGGTTCAGTTTGGATTAGCATAAATACAGCTAACGTGGTTCAGTTTGGATTAGCATAAATACGGCTAACGTGGTTCAGTTTGGATTAGCATAAATACAGCTAACGTGGTTCAGTTTGGATTAGCATAAATACAGCTAACGTGGTTCAGTTTAGATTAGCATAAATACAGCTAACGTGGTTCAGTTTGGATTAGCATAAATACAGCTAACGTGGTTCAGTTTGGATTAGCATAAATACAGCTAACGTGGTTCAGTTTGGATTAGCATAAATACAGCTAACGTGGTTCAGTTTGGATTAGCATAAATACAGCTAACGTGGTTCAGTTTAGATTAGCATAAATACAGCTAACGTGGTTCAGTTTGGATTAGCATAAATACAGCTAACGTGGTTCAGTTTGGATTAGCATAAATACAGCTAACGTGGTTCAGTTTGGATTAGCATAAATACAGCTAACGTGGTTCAGTTTGGATTAGCATAAATACAGCTAACGTGGTTCAGTTTAGATTAGCATAAATACAGCTAACGTGGTTCAGTTTGGATTAGCATAAATACAGCTAACGTGGTTCAGTTTGGATTAGCATAAATACAGCTAACGTGGTTCAGTTTGGATTAGCATAAATACAGCTAACGTGGTTCAGTTTGGATTAGCATAAATACAGCTAACGTGGTTCAGTTTGGATTAGCATAAATACAGCTAACGTGGTTCAGTTTGGATTAGCATAAATACAGCTAACGTGGTTCAGTTTGGATTAGCATAAATACAGCTAACGTGGTTCAGTTTGGATTAGCATAAATACAGCTAACGTGGTTCAGTTTGGATTAGCATAAATACAGCTAACGTGGTTCAGTTTGGATTAGCACAGAGACAGAGGTCGATTCAAAATTGAACAACCCCAGGAATAAGTATGTGAGATATGGTCAGGGTCATGGTCAGGGTCAGGGTCTGGGTTAGGGTCAGGGTCATGGTCAGGGTCTGGGTCAGGGTCATGGTCATGGTCAGGGTCATGGTCTGGGTCATGGTCAGGGTCATGGTCAGGTTCATGGTCTGGGTCAGGGTCAGGGTCAGGGTCTGGGTTAGGGTCAGGGTCATGGTCAGGGTCTGGGTCAGGGTCATGGTCTGGGTCATGGTCATGGTCAGGGTCATGGTCTGGGTCATGGTCATGGTCAGGGTCATGGTCAGGTTCATGGTCAGGGTCAGGGTCATGATCATGGTCTGGGTCAGGCTCAGGGTCATGGTCAGGGTCATGGTCAGGTTCATGGTCATGATCATGGTCTGGGTCAGGGTCAGGTTCATGGTCAGGGTCATGGTCTGGGTCATGGTCATGGTCAGGGTCATGGTCTGGGTCATGGTCATGGTCAGGGTCATGGTCAGGTTCATGGTCAGGGTCAGGGTCATGATCATGGTCTGGGTCAGGCTCAGGGTCATGGTCAGGGTCATGGTCAGGTTCATGGTCATGGTCAGGGTCAGGTTCATGGTCAGGTTCATGGTCAGGTTCATGGTCAGGTTCATGGTCAGGGTCATGGTCAGGGTCATGGTCATGGTCTGCAGTGTTTACACAGTGTCACCTTTAGCATCTGGTCCCCAGTCCTGGAACCTCAGCGGAGGAGGTACCAAAAAACGAGTAGCAGGTACCAGATTCCAGGTCCTTTTTCATAATGGAAATGCAAACAGGCTGAGCGGAGTGGAGCCGGTACCACGCAGTGGAAACGGGGCTTTTGTGTCCACAGTTGGTTCGTTTGGTCTAATTTCACTTTTCCAGTTTTTTTGAACCAACGCCTGAAAAACATCTGATCTGCATCGACGTCCATCACATTCATTTTCTAGTTGAATATGGACACAGACAAGGAGAGATGAGTCTGATCTACCTCCAACACCTGGACCCACCTGGACTCGCCTGGACCCCGTGGACTCTCAGGTTGTGTTTTCTTCAGTGTGAAACCTGGGGCCTGTTTCACCAAACTAGGATTCCGTCATCCAGGATGACTGACTAAGCTGCGTTCAACGAATCCAAAACCTGGGAGTCCAGGTTTAACCGGTTCCGCTCAGACCAGACCAGGATGAACAGACCCAGGTTCATCAGCAGGTGGAACTCATCCTGGAGAAGTGCACACTCAGCTTCCTCAAATAGACCCTGACATTGATCATGGATTCACCGATTCACCATGGCAACCAGAGCAGAGGACCGTCCCCCGTCGGACGCAAAACTCCTCCTTTTGTAGCGAATGAAAAAGAAAGACAACAGCAGCACAGATAGAAAACCAAGCAGAGACAGAAGTAAAGGAGTGAATGAAAAGGAAAGAACAGCAGCACAGATAGAAAACCAAGCAGAGACAGAAGTAAAGGAGTGAATGAAAAAGAAAGAACAGCAGCACAGATAGAAAACCAAGCAGAGACAGAAGTAAAGGAGTGAATGAAAAAGAAAGAACAGCAGCACAGATAGAAAACCAAGAAGAGACAGAAGTAAAGGAGTGAATGAAAAAGAAAGACAACAGCAGCACAGTTAGAAAACCAAGAAGAGACAGAAGTAAAGGAGTGAATGAAAAAGAAAGAACAGCAGCACAGATAGAAA
Organism: Sphaeramia orbicularis; assembly: GCF_902148855.1. NCBI lineage: Eukaryota > Metazoa > Chordata > Actinopteri > Kurtiformes > Apogonidae > Sphaeramia > Sphaeramia orbicularis. The sequence goes on from NC_043964.1 coordinate 67,482, forward strand.
ACCAAGCAGAGACAGAAGTAAAGGAGTGAATGAAAAAGAAAGAACAGCAGCACAGATAGAAAACCAAGCAGAGACAGAAGTAAAGGAGTGAATGAAAAAGAAAGAACAGCAGCACAGATAGAAAACCAAGCAGAGACAGAAGTAAAGGAGTGCAGAACACCTGAATGAGGAAGGAGAACACACACACACACTGACTGTTCCACTGAAACCATCACAACTACAGCCACAGAGTGAAGCAACATCTGTGAGAACAGCTGTGGAATTAGAAGAACAACTGACTGGAGATGGAGATGGACCTGCATCAGACTGAAGAACTGAGGAACACAGGAACTCACTGACTTCAGTCCATTTACCTTTGGGACAAATCAGCTTCTGTGATCAGGATTCAGGACTTTATGAAACTGTTCATGAACCCATAAAAACCCAAACATCCACCACCAACAAAACCATCTACTGATCTGAACTGTTCCATCCTGTTCATCCATGTCAGGAACTGGGGTCAAATACAGTTCTGCATCTTCTCATGGTCATCTGATATGACCATATTTGGACGTTCAGAGGCTCCACAGTTACCATGGAAACACTGTCATCTTGTCCACCATTGCTTGTCCAGTCAAACCCATGCAGTTGGATCAGTTCCAGTGGACGGACACACTGGGTTTATGTTCAGTTCAGGACAGACTGGACTGAAACAGACACTGTTTATTCAGTTTCATCTGTTTCTGATGAAGAACCATCACCTGGAATCTGAGCTGTAATGAACATCTGCAGGAGCAGTGAGTTAAATATAGGAGAAGATCTGATTTATACTGATCACATACAAACTACAGAAGATAATAGTAGAACAAATGCAGATAAATGACTTCAGCTCAGATACAGAGAACATTCATCTGTGAACTGACACTGCAGCAGGTCTGGACCTGGAGGGGTTCAGGAACACTGTTCAGGGTTTGGGTTCAGATTCTTCATCTGATCATTTCAGATGGTCCATGCTGACTGGCATCAGTGTTGTGTCTCAGTGGTCTGGTTCTGGTTCTGGTTCAGTCCATGACTCCTGAGTCTATCAGACCTCTGGAATCTGTCAGCGCCGATCACAAGGAGAACCACAACCTGTGTTCAGAACCAGAACCAGAACCAGAACCACTGTTTCCATCAGATCTGTGTCCAGAATGGAACTGCAGTTATGAGGGACAGGGGGTCTGCCTGGGGGACGGGGGGTCTACCTGGGGGACGGGGGGTCTGCCTGGGGGACGGGGGGCCTGCCTGGGGGACAGGGGGTCTACCCGGGGGAGGGGGGGTCTGCCTGGGGGACAGGGGGTCTGCCTGGGGGGCAGGGGGTCTGCCTGGGGGACAGGGGGTCTGCCTGGGGGACAGGGGGTCTACCTGGGGATGGGGGGTCTGCCTGGGGGACAGGGGGTCTACCTGGGGGACGGGGGGTCTGCCTGGGGGACGGGGGGTCTACCTGGGGGACGGGGGGTCTGCCTGGGGGACGGGGGGTCTACCTGGGGGACGGGGGGCCTGCCTGGGGGACGGGGGGTCTACCTGGGGGACGGGGGGTCTACCTGGAGGACGGGGGGTCTGCCTGGGGGACAGGGGGTCTGCCTGGGGGACGGGGGGTCTACCTGGGGGACGGGGGGTCTACCTGGGGGACAGGGGGTCTACCTGGGGACAGGGGGTCTACCTACCATCCTTTTCTCCTGACCCGAATACACAGACCCCCTGAACCACATCAGACCTACAGTCATGTCCAGACCAGGACAAGGACCAGGACCCAAATGACCTTTGACCTCCTGAAGGAACACTTTCACTGTCTGCACCACCTAAGGCTCCGCCCTTTGAGGTCATGTGACATCACTGTGGCCTGGACTGTCCTCCACAATGTGGACTGAGGGAGGAGAAGGAGGGAGGGAGACCCCCCCCCCTCAAAAAAGTGCATCACACAGACTGGGACAATCCTGCCATCTTCCCTGATGACCGCAGTGGTCAGCTGGTCAGCTGGTCAGGGACCAATATGTGTTCAATTATTTTAGTTCACATTCATGATTTAAGGTAAATGTGTCCTGCAGGGGCAGAGGAATGTGTGTGTTTTATTTTTGTTTTTTTCAGTTTAAATTGATTTGGCCTGTTTTGATGTTTGTGTTACATACTGTGTGTATACTGTGTGTGTACTGTGTATACACTGTGTGTGTACTGTGTGTGTACTGTGTATATACTGTGTGTATACTGTGTGTATACTGTGTGTGTACTGTGTATATACTGTGTGTATACTGTGTGTGTACTGTGTGTGTACTGTGTGTATACTGTGTGTGTACTGTGTGTGTACTGTGTGTGTACTGTGTGTATACTGTGTGTGTACTGTGTATATACTGTGTGTGTACTGTGTGTATACTGTGTGTGTACTGTGTGTATACTGTGTGTGTACTGTGTGTGTACTGTGTGTGTACTGTGTGTATACTGTGTGTGTACTGTGTGTATACTGTGTGTGTACTGTGTGTGTACTGTGTGTGTACTGTGTATATACTGTGTGTATACTGTGTGTGTACTGTGTGTGTACTGTGTGTATACTGTGTATATACTGTGTGTGTACTGTGTGTGTACTGTGTGTATACTGTGTGTGTACTGTGTGTGTACTGTGTATATACTGTGTGTATACTGTGTGTGTACTGTGTATATACTGTGTGTATACTGTGTGTGTACTGTGTGTATACTGTGTGTGTACTGTGTGTGTACTGTGTGTATACTGTGTGTGTACTGTGTATATACTGTGTGTATACTGTGTGTGTACTGTGTGTGTACTGTGTATATACTGTGTGTGTACTGTGTGTATACTGTGTGTGTACTGTGTGTATACTGTGTGTGTACTGTGTGTGTACTGTGTATATACTGTGTGTATACTGTGTGTGTACTGTGTGTGTACTGTGTGTATACTGTGTATATACTGTGTGTATACTGTGTGTGTACTGTGTGTGTACTGTGTGTATACTGTGTGTGTACTGTGTGTGTACTGTGTATATACTGTGTGTATACTGTGTGTGTACTGTGTATATACTGTGTGTATACTGTGTGTGTACTGTGTGTATACTGTGTGTGTACTGTGTGTGTACTGTGTGTATACTGTGTGTGTACTGTGTATATACTGTGTGTATACTGTGTGTGTACTGTGTGTGTACTGTGTATATACTGTGTGTATACTGTGTGTGTACTGTGTATATACTGTGTGTATACTGTGTGTGTACTGTGTATATACTGTGTGTATACTGTGTATATACTGTGTGTGTACTGTTTGTATACTGTGTGTATACTGTGTGTGTACTGTGTGTGTACTGTGTGTATACTGTGTGTGTACTGTGTATATACTGTGTGTATACTGTGTGTGTACTGTGTGTGTACTGTGTGTATACTGTGTGTATACTGTGTGTGTACTGTGTGTGTACTGTGTGTGTACTGTGTGTGTACTGTATATACTGTGTGTATACTGTGTGTGTACTGTGTATATACTGTGTGTATACTGTGTGTGTATACTGTGTGTGTACTGTGTATATACTGTGTGTATACTGTGTGTGTACTGTGTATATACTGTGTGTATACTGTGTGTGTACTGTGTGTGTACTGTGTATATACTGTGTGTGTACTGTGTATATACTGTGTGTGTACTGTGTGTGTACTGTGTGTGTACTGTGTATATACTGTGTGTATACTGTGTATATACTGTGTGTATACTGTGTGTGTACTGTGTATATACTGTGTGTATACTGTGTGTGTACTGTGTATATACTGTGTGTATACTGTGTGTGTACTGTGTGTATACTGTGTGTGTACTGTGTGTGTACTGTGTATATACTGTGTGTATACTGTGTGTGTACTGTGTATATACTGTGTGTATACTGTGTGTGTACTGTGTGTGTACTGTGTGTATACTGTGTGTGTACTGTGTGTATACTGTGTATGTACTGTGTGTGTACTGTGTATATACTGTGTGTATACTGTGTGTGTACTGTGTGTACTGTGTGTATACTGTGTGTGTACTGTGTGTGTACTGTGTATATACTGTGTGTATACTGTGTGTGTACTGTGTGTGTACTGTGTGTGTACTGTGTGTGTACTGTATATATAATGTGTGTTTACTGTGTGTATACTGTGTGTATACTGTGTGTGTACTGTTTTGTACTGTGTATATACTGTGTGTGTACTGTGTCTATACTGTGTGTGTACTGTGTGTACTGTGTATATACTGTGTGTTTACTGTGTGTATACTGTGTGTGTACTGTGTGTACTGTGTGTATACTGTGTGTGTACTGTGTGTATACTGTGTTACAGGAGGTTACTGCATCCATTCATTTGTCTGTTCATTTATTACCTCCGCCTAGGAGGTTCTGTTTTTACCAGGGTTTGTTTGTTTGTCTGTTTGTTTGTCTGTCCGTTAGTGTGCAACATAACTCAAAAAGTTAAGGACAGATTTGGATGAAATTTTCAGGGTTTGTTGGAAATGGGATAAGGAAGAAATGATTAAATTTTGGTGGTGATCGGGGGGGGGGGGGGGGGGGGGGGGGGGGGGGGGCACTGATCAGCCTTGGCGGAGGTCTGCGCTCTCCGAGTGCTTCTAGTTATGTATGGATTTGTCTTGCATTTCTTTCAGTGTACAGACGTGTATTTCTTTCAGTGTACAGACATGTATATTTCTTACACTGTGCAGACATCTATATTTCTTTCAGTGTGCAGACATGTATATTTCTTACAGTGTGCAGACTTGTATATTTCTTTCAGTGTACAGACATGTATATTTCTTTCAGTGTGCAGACATGTATATTTCTTTCAGTGTACAGACATGTATATTTCTTTCAGTGTGCAGACATGTATATTTCTTAGTGTGCAGACATGTATATTTCTTTCAGTGTGCAGACATGTATATTTCTTACAGTGGGCAGACATGTATAAGACATGTATATTTCTTTCAGTGTACAGACATGTATATTTCTTTCAGTGTACAGACATGCATATTTCTTTCAGTGTGCAGACATGTATATTTCTTACAGTGTACAGACATGTATATTTCTTACAGTGTGCAGACATGTATATTTCTTTCAGTGTGCAGACATGTATATTTCTTTCAGTGTGCAGACATGTATATTTCTTTCAGTGTACAGACATGCATATTTCTTACAGTGTACAGACATGTATATTTCTTACAGTGTGCAAACATGTATATTTCTTTCAGTGTGCAGACATGTATATTTCTTTCAGTGTGCAGACATGTATATTTCTTACAGTGTGCAGACATGTATATTTCTTACAGTGTGCAGACATGTATATTTCTTTCAGTGTACAGACATGTATATTTCTTACAGTGTGCAGACATATGGGCTGTATTCTACCTTTGAATGTGTATTTATTCTGTTCTATTATATGTTTTGGTTCTGTTCTTTCTCTCTTGTACAGTCTTGAGTGACTTCAGTTTTTTGTTGTTTTTTTTTCTGGGCTCAGCTGTCTGTACCGATAAGGCCCAGCCCACACCAGCTGTACTCCCAGTCATCATTGCCCATTTTTCTGACACCTTTGCTTGTGTATCCTCTTTTATTTGGACATTTTACCAGGGAGTATCTCACACTACTTTTTTTTTTCCTACTTGTCTTGTCCAGCGTTCTAACAGTAGAATGGTAGTCTGGTTCCTTTTGGTGCTGAACACATTTGCTTTGCCAAGGGTAACTTCATAAAGTATATGAAGTGCCCTTTGATATTCTACTGTGTTTATTATGAGTTTGGTTGAACCACATTTCGATGCCGGACCTGACATGGGGGGTGGGGGTGGGGGGGTAGAAGAAGGGGAGAAAACAAGAGAGAAGAAGGTGGAGAAGACCCTCACAAGAAAGTATCAACAATACAAACAGCAACAACCATGGAGACAATTATAATGGAAACAATAACTACAACCAGAACTGAGTAAACTGGGCAGAAGAGAGAGAAAAAAACAAAACAAACAAAACTACAAAAAAAAGACAACAATGAAATACATAAGACCTATGAAATGATGAATATAAGAAAAGAAAGCATGAACAAAATGTCGTATACCACATTCGTACAAATAATCCCAGTACCAGATGATCCCAGTACCAGATGATCCCAGTACCAGATGATCCCAGTACCAGATGATCCCAGTACCAGATGATCCCAGTACCAGATGATCCCAGTACCAGATGATCCCAGTACCAGATCTCCACATCAGTTGTTCACATTCATCTGCTGTGACAGAGTGAACCAGGCAAACAGACTGAGGTGAAGAACACACACATGCAACCACAACCGCCCCCCCTCCAAGGACCAGGGACCGACCCAGAGGGCCCCAAGGCCCGGCCATCCAGCAGACACCACAGAGAGGAGGGATCCAGCCTGCCCCCCCGAGAGGCAACAGTGTGCCCGCCCCGAAGATGGTCGAGGGAGGCCCCCACCAGAGGCCCCATAGCAGCCCAGCACAGGCCCCAGGAGGCCAGGGACGCCAGCCGCCACCCCCCCGCTGGGGGCCGGCCACCCAGGGGCAGGCGAGGACCCGGTCCCCGAGCCCCACGAGCCCAGGAGCCACCCATCTGCCCGGGCAGGGGTCCCACCCAGCACACCGGGCGGCCAGGCCGGCCCAGATCGCCACCCGCTGCAGGCCAGTGCGCACCCCGATGCCACAGCCAAGCGCCCCGGGGGCCCGGAGGACCACCCCCCCATCCCACCAAGCCCAACCCCCAAACACCCCCCAGTCCCCCACTCACCCACACAAGCATATGCACACACACACCCACTGACTCCCAGACATACACACCACCCATCCCACATGTTCGACCATTCACACACACACACACACACACACCTCCACCCATGCCCATACACCCACCTACCCACATGCACGCCCACACATACACATCTACATGTACACACATACCCACACATGTACCCACACCCATCTACAGCCCCTCCCACCCACCTGCACACACCAGACACACGTATCTGGAGTGCCCCCCCCAGCAGCACCACCGTGAGTCCCCCCAAGGCGCTGCACCCGAGCGCAGCCCCAGCACCAACCGCAGCCCAGGGCGGCAACACCAGCCGCCAGGAACCCCACCGCGGTCCACCACCCCGCCAGCAACCGCCACACCCCCGATGCCTGCATACACACATCTGTCCCGGTCCCAACACGACCTGCGGCGGGCAAGAGAGTGGCTAGCCCAGCCCCCCATGACCACAATCCCCATGCGCACACATCATTCATCAGAGGGCGGTACCCCCCAGCAATGCAGCCAGGTGAGCCCCAAGCCAATGTTCCAGCCCCCCTCCCCCGGGGCCCCTACCTCAGACGACGTCCAGGAAACAGGGGTGTGACTCAGTTTTAAAGGAGCTGATGGTTTAATCACTTTGACTGATCCTTATTCATTAAAGGAACATCATGTTCCTCTGTGTGTATTTATATTTATATGACATATATACACTGAAAAAAGTATAACCCCACTTAAACTAAAAAAAATGATGTCCAGATATCACATCTAAAATATTTGACTTCACAGAAACTAAATTTAGTGACTTCTTATGACCTGATTATTTTATGTTGATGTAAACAATAATGCTTCACTTGAACCAACCTTAATTTTTTGCCTTGATCCAAATTATTTTTTGAACATTTTAGTTACTGAACCAAACTATTAAATTGAAACTGAACCAAGCTAATTTATTCACTTTTAACTGAATTAACATGTTTACATTGACACCAGTTAATTAATTTATGTATAACCAAACTATATTTCTCACATTTTATTTGACTTCAAAAATAATTTGTATTGCCCATCTTACAAACTCTATAAAATAGACACTTGACCAACAGATTACTCTAAATATATTTATTAATCTTTAACACAAGCCATATGCAACACATTTAACATCTGGCAACATATGAACCAGAGAGATGAGGTGAGGATGGAGAGAGGAGAGGGGAAAGGAGGACAATGGAAAGGAAGAGAAACGAACAGAACAGAGGAGAGGGAGGGAGAAGGGAGGGGAAAGGTAGAGAGGGGAGAAGAAAGAACGAGAGGATGGAAAACAGTGGAGCCAACTGACACTTAAATAAAACACAGATGCTTCAACAAAGGGTGAGATCTGTGTTGATATTGTCATTTCCCTGTAATGTCTGGGATCACACATCCAGACGCAAAGTTACTCATGTTTTTATTTATATGTGTAATCATTATAACTTGTATAGCTGTGTAAGAATACAATTTTCAGGTCTTGATTCCTTTTATTTTTCATGCCAATCATTCATTTAAACCAGGGGTGTCAAACTCATTTCAGTTCAGGGGCCACATTCAGCTAAATTTTATCTGACGTGGGCCGAACCAGTAAAATAATAACATAATATATAAATAATGTCAACTCCATGTTTAAGAGCAAAAAAATGCAAATTCACCTAATGAAAAGGTTTACATCTACAAACTATCCTTTCAAACAATGTGAATAACATGAACAAACTGAAAAAATAAGTATAATTTTAACAATATTCTGCCTCAGTTTATCATTTACACATGTACATTATAACTTCCAGATCACAGTGGGTCTACAAATACATAAAAAACATTTAACCCTTTCATGCATACTGGTCACTACAGTGGACATCTATTCTACAGCCGTTCTCTTGTATATTCATGAATTTTGTTGTTCTTTTCATTGTTTTTTTTTTTTTTTTACACATATCTTTATTAAAGTTTTAAGACACTACATATCTTTTCTGACATGAATTGGTAACATTATGTAGATCTCTCCTGAGCATAAACCCCCAGAATCACAAGCCCTCCCCATAGTTTTCACATAATTTATCAGTAAATACATGCTTCTGTGCGTAAAAAATTAAACATGTGGTGTCCAGCAGAGTGGACATTTTTGCAACTTCATGAAAAATGGGTTCATAAGAATTTTTTTTCCATTATTTTTTTATGCATTTGTAAATTTTTTTAAAATTATTTTTATTTATTTTTTTATCATTTATTTTTCAGAAGAAAATTTTCAGTCGCATTGTTTTTTTCATGCCTAAAGAGGAATAAAAACACTCAGGAAAAAATTTTGATTAAGGTTCTCGTAATTTGTGCATGGAAGGGTTAATAACAGGCAGAATATTGTTAAAATTGTACTTACTTCTCTTAAGACATTTCAGGTTGTTCATATTTGTTCAGGTTATTCACATCTTTTGCAAAATTATACTCTGTTTTAGTGTAAATACATGAAAATATTTACATTTACAAAGAGAAAAATTTGGAGTTGGTATTATTTTTATGTTATTATTATAGTATTTTACTGGTCCTACCCACTTGAGATTAAATTGGTCTGAATGTGGAACCTGAACTAAAAGGATTGTTAATTTCTTTGCGTAATTTTTGCATTTCACAAACTCATCCCAAGGGCCGGACTGGACCCTTTGGTGGGCCGGATTTGGCCCCCGGGCCGCATGTTTGACACCTGTGATTTAAACCATAAGAATACCTTTGATTTCTTAGCTTAGTCAGGCCAGGAGAAGATAGGATGGAGAGGGCAGTAGAGTGGAGAGGGGAACAGAGGAACGGATGGAGAGGATGAGAGGAAGGAGAGAGGAGGATAGAGAGCAGGACAGGGCCATGAGGGCAGGGGAGGATGCTAAATACTGTAGCATGAGAAAACATACTGCTCTAACTGGAATCTCCCCTTTAAATGGGCAGTCTTTATAAAGATGGTATCTGAACTTCTGCTGCACTTTTTTCAGCACAGACATTAACTGTAATGACTTTTAAGAAATGCAAGTCAGATAAAAAAACAAACAAAAACAGATTGTCTACCAAGCAAATGAACCAGGACAAAAACACGTGGTAACAGGCCTATACACAGGCTCTATACAATCTGAACTGTAATTAAATGAAATCAAATGAAAAATTGCTTTCTGAAAGCAGTGTTGACCCTCAAACTAACAAATTCAAAACACTCACTCAAAGCCCAACAATATAACATAGCCTTAAATGGCTACAGCACCCATGGCTAAGTGCCACAAAGTGCCGCTGAGGTTCTCCCCCTTGTAAAGTCCTGGCTAGCAGCTTGTGGTACAGGCTACCTCAATATAAATACACACAAACAAAGATGCACACACTGTGGATGCCACAAACACACAAGCACGTGTACACATGCCACATATACTACTGTGCAGTGTGGAGTTCACCATTTAGTTTGCGAATCTTGGAGCTCATCTTGTTGGAACCAAGCTCCATCAGGATCTTCTGAAGAGCCTCAAAGGTGAACCTGAACCCCTGTGGATATTCCATGTTAAGAGCATAACAGAATCCAAAGAGCATTACCACTCCAGTTGCCACAGAAGGCAACTCATTGAGGACTTCCACACCATCAATGATGATCCCAGTCTCTTTCGGCTGTTGTAGAAGGCTCGAGTTCTCTCTTAATACGAAGACCGCCATGGTGGTACTCCTCAGCTCTTGCTTGGCTTCATCTTTCTCGGACATCTGCGGTAAAATTTAGGACAAAATGTGTAAGTGAACAACTAATGATTAACCACCACATCCAATGGCAGAGCAGTCAAGCTTCCCCCAGGATTATTAAAGTTGCATCTTATCATGGAGAGAGAACAAATTTGGACATACCGTGTATTCTTTAATCAGGTCCTCAACACATTCTCCCAGGTAGATGATGAGAAGTTTGTGGACACACTCCCTTCTGAAATCAGCATTGGCATCCTGCAGGGACAGTGAAAAAAGATTACTATGGAATGTGGAGGACAGGCAAGTTTTTGAATTCCCAGCTCTACAACAATCCTGGACTTGTGAAATAGTTGTGTTTGGGTGGAATGAATAACCAGAGTGATGTATCAGTAAAACACAATTAGTTTTCCTCACTGATACCTGAGAGGTCAAATGGCACATCGTGTGTCAAAATGTGTCAAAATGACACACCTGTGGTTCGCCTGGGCATACCTGTACTAATATATTTTTAAAAATGCTCAGCTTCACATTTTTACCATCTACTTTTGCACAGTCACTGATCAGATTTTACATGACCAATTCCTATTTGATTTAGGCTACTATACCATGACTCAGCGGTTATTTTCACTAAGTATTTTTTTTTTTAGGCGAGAACAGAAATTTACATTTTCTGCTGTTTTCCAGATGAATTGGATTCTGACACTAGTAGCAAACTCACATGTATGTGTCATAGGTGACAAAAGTTATTCATACAACCCTTGTAGTTGTGAAGATATACCCCATTTATTTTAGGTATGCCATTTTTGGACAGGAGGCAGAAAAATAGTGATTAAGAGGTTAAAAAGACACAGCATTTGCCAAATTATGACTATAACCATTATCATTCAAATCAAAAATAGGTAAGGTAAGGATACCTATCCCCATCAGACAAGGGTTAAAATGCTAACTTGTTAGTAGTTAATTCTATACATCATACCTGATCAAGAAACTCCAGGATCGTGGCAGTTTTTGCTCTGGTTGCCCCTCCCTTCTTTCTGATGATCTTCAGTATACCGAAGAGAGCTTTGGTGTGGACGTCTGAGAAGGATGACTCCTAGTAAGGTGTTTTTGTAGACCATTCCATGTGTTGGACGAACAAGGACAATTTGCATGGATGCATGGGTAAGGGCAGCACCTACCATGAAACCGGTGGTCAATGCGATAATGCTTTAGTAGCTCAGATCGTTCTGAAAATGACAGGCTGCAGTCTTTGCATTTCCACATCTGATAACTGTGAAAACAAAGGAAATAATAGTGAATACCCTTACAAATGATAAACTGATCTGTGTTGGTTCAATCAACAGAACTAAAAATAAAAAAATTAAAAAAAAATACAGTAGTCCATCTGCTGCTATGAAAATGTATACATGAGTGAGGGTCTAGTATTCAGGGTGATTTGAGAAATGGTTAAAAAGGCGATGTGCAGTGTGGATGCAAGATATTACCTGTTCAGGTTGGATGAAGAATAGGCTACAGGAACTGAAGACAGCGATCTTGTGGTTCTGAAAGAATAAAAAATAAACTAAACTATTACTACTCTCTAGAGAGCACATAATACAGAAATGCAGATAATACAGTAACTGCAAAATATGGGTAAAATATTAAATTAAATGAGAATTGACATGTACAAAGAACAAGGTAATATAAAGTAACAAAACAGCCACATGTCCAATAATCTACCTACAATTACTTATGCTGGATGACAGGATAACTTTAAAGTTTTTTTCTCAGCTCTGCAGTCTGTGTAGTTACCGCCTTTTAGCTTTGTAGGCCAGTACTAGCCCGACTAGCTGTCCCGGATGTTAGCGAGTGCTAGCACGTCTCCATTTCTCTCTCTGTCTCTCTCAGCAGCAGTACCGCAAAGAAAAAGAAATACAGTCCGAGTGAAGCGCTAAAGCGGCGGACGGACGGTATCTAACTAAAGCCTCGAGTGGGAACAAGTGGAGAGCTAACTCCATGCTAACCGCGGCTAGCGTTAGCGGTTATCATCCGCTGCTAACACCCGCTCCCCAGCTCACAACTGCTCGGTAACTTACGACAAAACACTGGAGGCTCTCGTTGTTATCGGCCCACGGCTTCAGCGCTTCATGCGGACTGTATTTACTTTCCTTTGCGGTTTTGACAACTGCTGCTGTAAGGGACAGGAGGCTACGCAGCCGAGCCCGAGAGGACTCGGGCTAAATGCTAGCTAGCTATCAGCTACTGCCAGTTAAATTCATACCGGCTATCGTCCCATTTAAGCTTGCTCGCTAGCCACCGCCAACGATAGCTTGTTAGTCAGCCAAATTGGGCTATTCTTTGCAATTTTAACAACACAAACACTAAATCTTTAATTATCAGCAACTGCTTTACTTACCTTTCTTTTTAGAAGATGTCAATGATGTGAAATGGCGCCATAGCCTGACTGTGCAGTTTTCAATGCGCATGCGCAAGTTACATTCGACTCAAACCAAATATATTACCTGCAGGACATGAAGGAAAAAAAATAATTTGAAGGAAATCAAAAACTTTGTTTTGGGTCCTTTGGACGTATTTTTAGTTCAGTAGAAATCAAACTTGATGTCTGTCAATGCAAAATAAATGGTTTCCACAATCAAATCAATAACTTTATCCCGTTTTAAATGGCAGTTATTAGTTCAAATGAACAACTGCATGCAACACTTTTTAGAGTGTAGTCTGTGGGAAACTGGCACTTATATAAGTATAAATAGTACACAGACTGAAAGGGTCAGTGTAATCAGATTCCTTGGAGTAACTATACAGAAGAAGTGCAGATGTTGTAGTTCATGGAGGTGTGGCCTAAAACTGACTGAACTAATCCAAATCCAATCAGTATTATTCAGAAAAGGCCAATAGCACTGATCATACAGTGTCCAATAGGAACACACAGCAGTTTAGGAGCCAATGAAAAGTTTTAAAGTTTAGTGACTTAGTCCACTTTAAAACAACACTATTTATGTTAAAAAATAAATAAATAAATAAAATAAAATTAAATAAATAAATAAATAAAAATAATAATAATAATAATCTGTTGCCTGTTCATATTCAGAGCTTGATTAAAATATGGGAAATTTTTTCTAATTTCAGAGGAAGTCATGTGTTCAATAAACCTTCTGTTAGAACACATATGAACACATATGAACACATATGAACAAATATGAACACATATGAACATATATGAACAAATATGAACACATATGAACATATATGAACAAATATGAACACATAGATAGATAGATAGATAGATAGATAGATAGATAGATAGATAGATAGATAGATAGATAGATAGATAGATAGATAGATAGATAGATAGATAGATAGATACTTTATTGATCCTTTGCAGGAAATTGCTTTGTTACAACAGCAGCAGTACAAGAAGAAAAACACTCTGACCCATCGCATGAACATCCCACAAACAGTCATCAATGGAACAAATAAATAATAAACAGAATAGAAGATATATATATCTATATATATCTATATATATATGTACAATACAAGTACTGTATATAATACAATAACCTGAAAACACCTAACACACCTAAGTATGCACAGCATACAATAATAATTTATCGCACAGCGATATTAAAAAGTCTAATAGCAGCCGGCAGGAAGGACCTCCTACTGCGTTCAGTCTTGGACCGAGGGGGGATCAGTCTGTGGCTGAAGGTGCTCTCTCTGAACACCTCAAGATGGTGCAATGGGTGAGATGCGTTCTTCAGAATAGAGTCCAGTTTCCTGAGCATTCTCACCCCAGCCACCTGCTGAACTGTTTCCAGTCCAGTCCCAATGATGGAGCTCGCTTTCTTAATGAGTTTGTTCAGTCTGTTTCTGTCAGAAATGCGAGCTCCCTCTCCCCAACACACCACACCAAAAAAAAGGGCACCAGCCACCACAGTCTGGTAGAAGCTGCACAGAAGAGGCTTGGAGATCTTGAAAGACTTGAATCTCCGTAGGAAATAAAGTCTACTTTGCCCCTTCTTGTGCAGAGTCTCCATATGACAGGACCAGTCCAACTTGTTGTCCAGTTGGACTCCAAGGTACCTGGAACTGGAGACAGCTTCAACCTCTGTGTCATGAATGGTGACTGGCACCAGTCTGGACCTCTTCCTTCTAAAGTCCAAAACCATTTCCTTGGTCTTGGAAATGTTCAGTTGGAGGTGGTTGAGGTCACACCAGTTTACAAAGTCCTTAACCAGGCCCCTGTACTCCCCCTCCTCCTCTCCTCTGATACAACCGACAACTGCTGAGTCGTCAGAAAATTTCTGAAGAAAGCCGGTGTCTGAGTTGTATTGGAAGTCTGATGTGAACAGAGTGAAGAGGAAGGGGGACAGAACAGTCCCTTGTGGTGCTCCAGTGTTGCACAGGACCTTTCCTGAGACACAGTTCTGCAGTCTCACATACTGTGGTCTGCAGGTCAGGTAGTCCATGATCCAGGAGACCATCCATGACTCCACCTGCATCTCTCTCAGCTTCACACCAAGCAGCCCCGGCTGGATCGTGTTGAAGGCACTTGAAAAGTCGAAGAACATGATCCTCACAGCTGCATCCGAGGTGTCCAGGTGTGCCTGGGCCCTCTGTAACATGTGGATGAGAACATCATCCACACCGATGTTACGCTGGTATGCAAACTGCAGAGGATCCATGTGCACCCTCACACTGGGACTTAGACAGGAGAGGACCAGCCTTTCAAGTGTCTTCATTAAGTGTGAAGTGAGGGCTACAGGCCTTTAGTCATTAAAGTCCACTGGATGTCTCTTTTTGGGGACAGGGACAAGACAAGATGTCTTCCACAGGGTGGGGATCCTCTGTAGCTGCAGACTGAGGTTGAAAAGATGAGTGAGTATTCCACAGAGCTGACTGGAACAGATCCTCAGCAGTCTGGGGCTGATCCCATCAGGTCCGGCCGCCTTTCCACATTTGAGTTTGTCCAGTTGTCTCTTCACCTGAGATGTCTGGAAGGTTATGGGTGTGGTGGAGAAAGAGCTTGTGGAGGGGGGGAGTTGCACCCTAGGCAGCGGACAGGATGAGTTGGCACCATCAAATCTGTTAAAAAACAGATTTAGGTTGTCAGCCAGGTCCTGGTCGCCATCCATCAATGGCCCACCCTTCTGCTTCATGCCGGTGATCTTTCTCATGCCAGACCAGACCTGTCTCACACCGTCCTGCTGCAGCTGGTGTTCCAGTCTGTCCCTGTAGGCTTGTTTCCCCTCCACAATCTTCACCTTGAGTTGTTTTTGTAGGGCCCTTGCTTTATCCCTGTCACCCTCCCTGAAAGCCTTTTTCTTCTGATTTAGAAGGTGCTTCAGGTCTCCGGTAATCCAGGGTTTATTGTTTGGGAAGCACCGGATCTCTTTGCTGGGAACATTGGTCTCAACACAGAACTTGATGTAGTCAGAGATGCAATCTGTGAGCCCATCAATGTCCTCCCCATGTGACTCACAGAAAACATCCCAGTCTGTGAGTTCCAAGCAGCTCTGCAGAGATTCTTCTGCTTTCTGGGACCAGCACTTAACAGTTTTGGTGGTGACAGGGATTCTTTTAACAATGGGGGTGTAGGTGGAGGAGAGTTGGACCAGGTTGTGGTCTGAGCCACCCAGAGGAGGCAGCACAGTGGATCTGTATGCACCCTTCACATTAGCATACAACAGATCCAGAGTTTTATCTCCTCTGGTAGGACAGGCCACAAACTGCTTGAAGGTGGGGAGTGTGCTGGAAAGGGAGACATGATTGAAGTCTCCAGACAGCAGAATGAATGCATCCGGGTATTCGGCTTGGAGTCCCGCGATAACTGCGTGTATGACGTCACACGCAGTTTCAGCATGTGCCGACGGCGGAATGTAAACAACAATGGCGATGACCACTGTGAACTCTCTCGGCAGATAATAGGGTCTCATACTCACTGCGAGGAGTTCAATGTCTCTGTTACATATCCGCTCCTTGATGGTGGCGTGTCCCGGGTTACACCATCTGTTGTTAATAAGCAGGGCGACTCCCCCTCCTCTTTTCTTGCCGCTTGCTTTGGTGTCCCGGTCCGCTCGGATTGTAAGGAATCCACTAATGCTGGTGTTGTGGTCAGGAATGCAGTCACTGAGCCAGGTTTCCGTAAGACACATAAGGCTGCTGTCCCGGTAGACCCTCTGGCTCCTGACCAGAGTCTCCAGCTCCTCCATCTTATTGCCCAAGGAGCGGACATTTCCCATGACAACAGAGGGGAGCGCAGGTTTAAAAGCCTCCTTCCATGCTCTCACCCTCTGCCTCCTATTCCTTTTTGCCCCAGCCCGTACTCCCCGGCGTCTTACCCTCAACAGTTCTGCCGGAATAGCGTGTCTTGTCCCAACAAGTTTGGAGAAAGGAACAAGATTCAGTAACTCCCGCCTAGAGTAAACAAAAGCCGGCCGGCTGTTCTGCTCCGCATGAGTGAGTCCGTGAGATGGAGAAGTCTTCTCTGTATAAGACACACCGTGAGGGACAATATCCATTCCGTGCCTTGAACTGTGAAACTTATAATACACACTAAGCTAAGCAAAAAGAAAAAGCAAAAGCACATCTAAAAAAAACCAAAAAACATATGAACACATATGAACATATATGAACAAATATGAACATATATGAACACATATGAACACATATGAACAAATATGAACATATATGAACACATATGAACACATATGAACACATATGAACAAATATGAACACATATGAACACATATGAACAAATATGAACATATATGAACACATATGAACATATATGAACACATATGAACAAATATGAACATATATGAACATATATGAACATATATGAACACATATGAACACATATGAACACATATGAACAAATATGAACATATATGAACATATATGAACATATATGAACACATATGAACACATATGAACAAATATGAACATATATGAACATATATGAACAAATATGAAAACAAATGAACAAATATGAACACATATGAACACATATGAACATATATGAACAAATATGAACACATATGAACATATATGAACAAATATGAACATATATGAACAAATATGAACATATATGAACAAATATGAACACATATGAACAAATATGAACACATATGAACACATATGAACATATATGAACAAATATGAACATATATGAACAAATATGAACATATATGAACAAATATGAAAACAAATGAACAAATATGAACACATATGAACATATATGAACAAATATGAACACATATGAACATATATGAACAAATATGAACACATATGAACACATTTAGTCTGTGTTGGAGGACATGTTTGGAACCAGTTCAGTCCTGAGTTCACAGACTGTCCAACACTATTTATGTTTAAAACTAGGTTTAAATGTCATGAAAACAGATGCAGAATGTGAATGTTCATTTTTCCACTCAAACTATTGAATTGTTTAGTTTTTGGTTGTTTCTATTGTTTCTAAACTAAAGGCGTTGGGATCTATTGTATTTCATTTGTTTGCTGATATGAATGGGGGGTCAGCAGAATGATCTTGGGCTTCAGCCTATTCCTTTACAGACTCTGGAGTTTCTAAACATTGGATCTGCAGAAATGTCTAATGTTTGAAATGTCTGAATAAACACAACTGAACTGAACTGATCTAATGATTGAAAATCATCTAAAATCATCGTTTATGTCAAATTATTGACATGAATAATCCCAAATGTTTCTGTAGTGACAGTGGGTCTAGTTCCTGTGGTTCCATTGTTTCATGGGCAGTGGAAGAACCACTGGTTCCATTTGTGGAAACTGTTACTGAGATAAGGATGAGATTAACTAAACCTGAACTTAGCCTGGTCTGGACCAGGCTAACTCCACAGAATCAATCTCCATGGTAACTGATATCAAAACATATCCTGCTATCCCCCATCCTGTTTTTGTGAAACCGGATCATGGATCAGTCGAGCCAGGATAGCCCACATATCCTGGCTTAACTCCTTATCCTGGTTCGGTGGAACCGGCCCCTGAGCAGAAACAGACTGAACCACAACAAACATCAACTCAAACTCACACACACGCTGCATTTATGGACCTGTTTATTGACTCTCAGCTTTTACTGGTTGTGTCACAGGTCATGTGACTCAGAGTCCGCTGCTGATTGGCCGTCGGTGCCGGTGGTGGGCGTGGAGGCGGTGGAGGAGACCGCCTACCCGTAGACCGCCTCCTCCTGAGTCTGGGTGGAGCCGCAGACGCTGTGGACCAATCAGAAGACATTAGAGCGGACCCGCCCAGCTGCTCTTCATTCAACCAATCAGTGATCAGTGTTCTCAGTGTGGGCGTGGTCACCTGTTTCAGCCCTGAAGCCTTTTGTACTCAGCGACCTCCGACTCCAGATGGATGTGGGTGTCCAGAAGCTTCTTGTATTCATAGTCCTGAAGATCCAGGTCCAACCTGAGCTGGACCAGCTGGTCCTCCAGAGTGGAGACCTGGAAGAGAAGAAGAACAAGAACAAGAAGGAGGAGAAGAAGAAGAAGAAGAAGAAGAAGAAGAAGAAGAAGAAGAAGGAGGAGGACAAGAAGAAGAAAAAGAAGAAGGAGAAGATGAAGAAGAAAAAGAAGAAGAAGAAGGAGAAGGAGAAGATGAAGAAGAAAAAGAAGAAGAAGAAGGAGGAGGAGAAGAAGGAGAAGGACAAGAAGAAGAAAAAGAAGGAGAAGAAGAAGATGAAGAAGAAAAAGAAGAAGAAGAGGAAGGAGACAAAGAAGGAGAAGGAGAAGAGGAAGAAGAACAAGAACAAGAAGGAGGAGAAGAAGAAGGAGAAGGACGAGAAGAAGAAAAAGAAGAAGGAGAAGAAGAAGATGAAGAAGAAAAAGAAGAAGAAGAGGAAGGAAAACAAGAAGGAGGAGAAGAAGAAGAAGGAGAAGATGAAGAAGAAAAAGAAGAAGGAGGAGGAGGAGGAGGAGAAGAAGAGGAAGAAGAAGAAGAAGGAGGAGGAGAAGAAGAAGGAGAAAAGATGAAGAAGAAAAAAAGAATAAGAAAGGAAGAGAACAAGAGGAGAGAAAGAAGATGAGAGAAAAAAGAAGAAGAGAGAGAAGAGGAAGAAGAGAAAAGAAGAAGGAGAAGAAGAAGATAAGAGAAAAGAAGAAGAATAGACGGAATAAGGAGGACAAAAAAGAAGAATAATGAGGGGAGGAGAGAAAGAAGAGAAGAAGAAATGATGAAGATAAAAAAAGAGAAGGAGAAGGAGGAGGACAAGAAGGAGAAGAAGAAGATGAAGAAGAAAAAGAAGAGGAGGAAGGAGAACAAGAAGGAGGACAAGAAGAAGAAGAAGAAGAAGAAGAAGAAAAGAAGAAGGAGAAGAAGAAGGTCCCTGCAGGTCTGTGTTACCCGGTCCCTGCAGGTCTATGTGTTACCCGGTCCCTGCAGGTCTGTGTGTTACCCGGTCCCTGCAGGTCTGTGTTACCCGGTCCCTGCGGGTCTATGTGTTACCCGGTCCCTGCGGGTCTGTGTGTTACCCGGTCCCTGCGGGTCTGTGTGTTACCCGGTCCCTGCGGGTCTGTGTGTTACCCGGTCCCTGCGGGTCTGTGTTACCCGGTCCCTGCGGGTCTGTGTTACCCGGTCCCTGCGGGTCTGTGTGTTACCCGGTCCCTGCGGGTCTGTGTTACCCGGTCCCTGCGGGTCTATGTGTTACCCGGTCCCTGCGGGTCTGTGTGTTACCCGGTCCCTGCGGGTCTATGTGTTACCCGGTCCCTGCGGGTCTGTGTTACCCGGTCCCTGCGGGTCTGTGTGTTACCCGGTCCCTGCGGGTCTGTGTTACCCGGTCCCTGCGGGTCTGTGTTACCCGGTCCCTGCGGGTCTGTGTTACCCGGTCCCTGCGGGTCTGTGTGTTACCCGGTCCCTGCGGGTCTGTGTTACCCGGTCCCTGCGGGTCTGTGTTACCCGGTCCCTGCAGGTCTGTGTTACCTGGCTCAGGTATCCTGTCAGCGTCCCTCCGTACTGCCTCAGGGTTTCAGCCACACTTTCCTCCAACACTTCCTGCAGAGGAAACACACCACTCATCAAGCCTCAGTCATGTGACCTTTCCTGTGGTCATCGGGTCCACGGAGCGGGTCAGTCCTGCGGACCGGCCCCGGCCTCCGCCCGACAGGAAGTCCACCGTGGAGGTGTGAGGGCCCATCATGGCCGCTGCGGCTGAACTCCACCTCCTCGTGGTGTCAGCTCCTCTGGACCTTCAGCCTGTTTCCACTGAACGTGTCCTTTTTTGTCCGACTGTTGGTCCCAGCGTCCTCACTTCTTCTACTGGACCTGGACTCACACCTGCGGACCTGATTACTGTCATTTCCTGTGGATTGTGACGCTCACCGTGTCCGACGCGGACCGCAGTTGGGTCTCCAGAGACTCCAGAGTAGACTGGACCTGGGTGACTTCAAACCACGACGTCTGCAGGGTCTGGATGTGAACCACCACCTTGTCCTTCAGAACCTGGGTCTGCACAAAACCAACAAACACACGGGTTGAATCCGTCGGGTCCCGTCGACGTCTAATGACGTCCGCCGCCACAGGAAGTGAGGTCATGTGGGTACCTTGGCCTGGAAGGCCTCCAGGTCCTTCTGGTTCTTGGAGTAGATGGTTTGGTGCAGTGGTGTGTTCTGGGCCATGGTCTTGGTGAGGTCCACCTGTGGAACACATGGAACACAAGTCTCACTACAGCAGGCCTGGCCAGCCCACGGCTCCAGAACCACATGTGGTTCTGTGGCCGCTTTCATGCAGCTCTTACGTTCATGTCGTAGTTTGTGTTTGTGTGTTTTACAGTACGTGCATATCACACACAAATGCACACGCTGACGTAAATGACTCGGAGGGAAAATTGTTGAGTAGTATAGGCCTACCGAGTTCACTCTCAAAGTGGAAGGAAAAAATGCACAGCAAAACGAAAATAAGAAGATGAACACAGGAGGTTTTTAACAGTGGGAGAGTTTGTTTGTTTTTTGGTGGAATGCAAAGGCAGGTCATTGTGCCGGACCTCAGGCATCATTAGTGCATTTCAAGGCTTCAGATCTTCAGTGGCACTTCAGTTCACTCCATCCTAACGTCGACCAGGAATTTCCAAAGGGGACTGAACTTCACAAGCACAAGCTGGTGACGTTGAAAGGTCCGGCAGAAAAGCAGACGCAGTTGTTCCAAAAATATATGAAGCACTCAGAGACCGTAACGCTCGCATCATATGAACTTGTTTGGAACATTGCACGGGCTGAAAGGCCATTCAATGAAGGGGAGTTCGTCAAAACATTGGGGTGGGGGGGTATTTCAGGAATATTTTCAGATTCAACTTTAGCCCTGATTTTCTGATGCAACAAGATGTTCTAAGCACTCCTGTGGAATTTTTTTTAAATTTTCATCCAACCCCCCCACCCTGAAAATTACTTTTTCAACCCTGAAAACGTGGGGTTTTTGGAAACGTTCAAACCTTCAGTGTACCAGTCTGCTCCTGCTGGGCCCTAAATGTTTTTGTGTGAGTCATGTCAGGTCTTCAGAGTGCTGTGCACTATAAAAGGTGTAGAGTTAAGGTCCCATTAGAGGTCAAAGGTCACCCAAATGGTCCAAATACATATGTGATGGAACTCAGCTGTTCATGTGGGTTCTTCCAAATGTTGGGCTCAGGTTCTCTCCTCAGAACACATCTACTGACCACAAACAGCTGACATTCAGTCACACACATTCAACACAACTGTTTCCTGTGTATTCTGCACAGACATGAACACAGAACAGACGCAGTTTGACAGCACTGACAGTTACATGAACCTGTCCAGGTGGTGCAGAGGACAGACCTGGAGCCTCCCAGCCCCTGGTGAGGATAAAGCAGGTTCAGAAAATGAATGAAGTGTTCGTGCTTCCCTCCTAAATGTGTGCTGGTGTTTCCTCCACACTAATGGCGGCAAATTCAAATGTTCTGTCCATGTTTGAGTCTTTAGTCTCTAATGTGTCTGTAAAGGGCCAAAGGGGGGAGGGGGGGGGGATCCCACCAGGAAACCAGAGGGAAGAGAACTGAGGACAGATTTGATCACATGTCAGAATGGTATGAATTTTTGAAAAAACTAGTCATTTTGGTGACCTTTAACCTCCAACATGACCTTTGACCTCCGCCATGACCTGGACATCAGACTGTTCTGGTCCACAGTCCTGTCCACACAGTCTGGCACTGACAGGACCATGAACTGTCCCATCATGAACACATTTAGTCTGTATTCACACCTGCCTTGTTTGGTCCGTTTAGAACGGACCAGAGTTCGTTTGCTCCCTTGGTTCGGACCTTTTGGGCCGGTGCGAATAAAAACCACCGAACTCTGTTCCGGACCAAACGAGCGAACCCAGACCCAGTTGAAGAGGTGGTCTCAGTGCGGTTCCGTACGAACCCCTGTGCGGTTCGTTTGAGGTGTGAAAGCAGACCGGACCTGATCCGACACAGTTGGGTTTTTGTACCTAATGAGCTCCCGTCGTGTTGAGCATTATGGACGACAGAGGTTTACCAGAGAGTATCAGAGTGAGGATAGGCTGTGGAGCTGAACATGAGCCCTGGTCAGACTGGAGCTCAGAACAGACGCTGCCTTCAGGACGTCTGGGCAGATGTGCGTGGAACACAGCTGACAGAAAGGACACCGAAAAACTCTGACGTTTTCAGCTGGTTCAGCGAGAGAATGATTAGGATGACGGTTAGATCTGTCTGTTGTGCTTGAAATAAAAAATAATAAACGACTTCATCAGCCCCAGCAAACTTTACCTGCGTTAAGGAATTCTGTCCCTGGTTAAACTGAACAGTGATATAGGACAGATACACACAGGTCAGCAGTACGGAGCACTAATGCTGTTGGAGAACAGTCTTTTCATATACCAGCAGAATTCACACTTCAGACCTGTTCTGTCTGTGGGAATCAGACCAACAGTCACAACATGATGTGCACATGAGCGCTGTCCTCCGTAGCCGTCTTGCCCTGTGTCTTCGTCATTGAGACATGAATTCTACAACATTATAAACCTGACGTTGCATCAGACGCTCTTGCTGCTCAAACACTTGTGCAGACGTCTGCATCTGTAAAAACCACTATGACGATAACACAAACAGCCGAATGTCCATGATTCTGTCCTTTCACTTTGGACTGAGCGCTTTAATGGACACTGCTCATTTCTGTCCAATGGATGAACCACCTCAGCACACGTGGTTTTATTTACAGATTTTGGTCCACTTACAAAAATGTACAGTGTGAATACGAACCGCACCAAAAAAAAACCAAGCAAACAAAAAAAAAACAATTGGTCCGGACCAAAGCAAGTGAACTATCGGACTTTCCTGGTGTGAATACACACTTACACACTGAACTGGACAAAAGAGTGGAGGAGCTGAAAGAGCAGATTTACAGAGTTACAAAAGTCATTTTCAGTTTGGGGGGTTTGGATGAAAAGTAAAAAAAATGACACAGGAGCGCTGAGAACATCTTGTTGCATCAGAAAATCAGATGTGTGTACATGTGTGGGTATGTGTGTACATGTAGATGTGTGCGTGTGGGCGTGCATGTGGGTAGGTGGGTGTATGGGCATGGGTGGAGGTGTTTGTGTGTGTGTGTGTGTGTGTGTGTGTGAATGGTTGAACATGTGGGATGGGTGGTGTGTATGTCTGGGAGTCAGTGTGTGTGTGTGTGTGTGTGTGTGTGTGTGAATGGTCGAACATGTGGGATGGGTGGTGTGTATGTCTGGGAGTCAGTGGGTGTGTGTGTGCATATGCTTGTGTGGGTGAGTGGGGGACTGGGGTGTGTGTGGGGTTTGGGGGTTGGGCTTGGTGGGATGGGGGGGCGGGCCTCCGGGCCCCCGGGGCGCTTGGCTGTGGCATCAGGGTGCGCACTGGCCTGCAGCGGGTGGCGGTCTGAGCCGGCCTGGCCACCCGGTGTGCTGGGTGGGACCCCTGCCCGGGGAGACGGGTGGCTCCTGGGCTCGTGGGGCTTGGGGACCGGCGCCTCGCCTGCCCCTGGATGGCCGGCCCCCGGTGGGGGGGTGGCGGCCGGCGTCCCCTGGGGCCTGTGCTCGGCTGCTGTGGGGCCTCTGGTGGGGGCCTCCCTTGACCATCTTTGGGGCGGGCACACTGTCGCCTCTCGGGGGGGGCGGGCTGGATCCCCCCTCTCTGTGGTGTCTGCTGGATGGCCAGGCCTTGGGGCCCTCTGGGTCCGCCCCTGATCCTTGGAGGGGGGGCGGTTGCATGTGTGTGTTCTTCACCTCAGTCTGTTTAAAAACAGAAGTCATTCTAATAGGCCCTAAAAATGTGACAGACTCCCTATCTGACCAGATAGTCACTCTGGACAATGTGGGTGTAGCCTCCAGCGCCACAGTTAGAAACCTAGGAGTTCTATTTGACCCAGATCTATCATTTAAACCACATATGAACCAAGCCTGCAGAACCGCCTTCTTCCACCTGCGCAACATAGACAAAATTAGAAATATTCTATCTAAAAATGATGCAGAAAAATTAGTTCATGCGTTTGTTACATCTAGATTAGATCACTGCAACTCCCTTCTCGTAGCATGTCCTAAAAGCTCTCTAAAAAGTTATCAACTGGTTCAGAACGCGGCAGCGAGACTACTAACAGGAACAAATAGAAGAGAACACATCACCCCTGTGCTCCAAGCCCTTCACTGGCTTCCAATCCAGTTTAGAATTAGATTCAAAATCCTCCTCCTCACATACAAGACCATTAATGGTATGGGCCCCTCTTATCTCAGAGATGCTCTGGTGCCGTACCATCCCAACAGAACCCTTGGTTCTCAGAATGCAGGTCTACTGGTAGTTCCCAGGGTCTGTAAAAGTACAGTAGGAGCTAGAGCCTTTAGTTACCAAGCTCCTGTTTTATGGAATCAGCTTCAGCTAACATTAAAGAGGCCGACACAGTCTCTACATTTAAGGTCAGGCTGAAAACGTTCCTGTTTGGAAAAGCTTCTGGTCAGGCTAGTTCAAACCAGACTGAACCCACAGTTCAGTCTAAGCTGCCCTAGGAGCAGTAATGCTGGGGGAAGTCCAGGCACTGAGTCCTATCTCCTGTTTCTGCTTCTACGTACCACTTCTGTCTGCACTTATATTTTTAATATTTAGCCAACTTAGTTTGTGCAGTACTATTCACCTGGTGTCCCCTTTCTCCACTCCCCTCCGGGGGAGTGGCTACTTTTTCAGCCGTAGCCTCTTGGGAGCCAATGAGGACAGGATCTGCGCTGACCCATCTGTGTCCTGCCCTGTCCTGTGTCCTGACCCCCTCCCCCACCTGTCCTGGATGGACGTCCTCGGCCTCACCACTGTGGATGGGCCTCCTCGCCCCTGCCTGTCTCATCCAGCGGGACGGACCCCCCATGTGTCCACCCTACTGCATCCTTCAGACTGGAACTACATCTGCAGATGGACGTCCATCAGTCCTGCTGCATCTATAGCCTGTCCGTCCATGGGAGTGGATCTCTCCTTCACTGTGGTTCTCCCCGAGGTTTCTCCTTTTTCCCACTGGGTTTGAGTTTTTCCTTGCCGAGAAGGAGGGTCTAAGGACGGGGGATGCCCTGGACATGACTCATGTTCTGCTGTTTATTTGACTGTTGTTTACATCCAACTGACTCTGTAAAGCCCTTTGAGATAACCTGGTTGTGATATTGGGCTGTACAAATAAAGTTGAATTGAATTGTTTGCCTGGTTCACTCTGTCACAGCAGATGAATGTGAACAACTGATGTTGTGTGGATTTGTTTCTGGGATTATCTGTTATAGGTATTATTTGTGTGAATGTGGTATATGATATTTTGTTCATGCTTTCTTATATTCTTCATTTCATAGGTCTGATGTATCTCATTGTTGTGTTTTGTTTTCTTCTCTCTCTTCTGCCCAGTTTACTCAGTTCTGGTTGTAGTTACTGTTTCCATTATAATTGTCTCCATGGTTGTTGCTGTTTGTATTGTTGATACTTGCTTGTGAGGGTCTTCTCCACCTTCTTCTCTCTTGTTTTCTCCCCTTCTTCTACCCCCCCACCCCCACCCCCCATGTCAGGTCCGGCATCAAAATGTGGTTCAACTAAACTCATAATAAACACAGTAGAATATCAAAGGGCGCTTCATATACTTTATGAAGTTACCCTTGGCAAAGCAAATGTGTTCAGCACCAAAAGGAACCAGACTACCATTCTGCTGTTAGAACGCTGGACAAGACAAGTAGGAAAAAAAAAAAGTAGTGTGAGATACTCCCTGGTAAAATGTCCAAATAAAAGAGGATACACAAGTGTCAGAAACATGGGCAGTGATGACTGGGAGTACAGCTGGTGTGGGCTGGGCCTTATCGGTACAGACAGCTGAGCCCAGAAAAAAAATAAATAAAAAAAATAATGATAAAATCAGGGCTAATGTGGTATTTGATATTAAGCCCCCCCCCCCCCCCCCCCCCCAAAAAAAAAAAAACATGCCTCACTGACATTGTTGAAATCTTGTCTCCTGAAAACAACAAACTAAATCAAATGGCATCAGACATCCAACTGTCCCACCACACCGCTGAACATCGAATATCCGACATTAACATGGATACTGAATCACAGTTGCACTCTGACCGGGGCCGGACTGAGACTCATTTTCAGCCCTGGAGTTTCATACCTCAGACCGGCCCACTTTAGAACACAACCAATTATTATTAAAATCATGGAATTCTAACCTCACATGTTAGGTCTACACACTGTTCTGCAAAGCCTTGGAATTCAGTGTATTTTCTAAAGTATTTCCAGTTCAGTGCAAGTAAAGGTTGCTTCACAGTGTGGATTTATTTCAACAGCGAGTGCACATCCACATCTCCAACATTATTATTCCTCACAACACAACAACAGAATCTATATTTTTGTTCTTATAAGTGTTAACATTTTTCAAACCTTTAAAATGTTTGAAATGAAATGAAAGAATATATAAAAATATTAAATAAAAAATAATTTAAAAAAATAAAGCTTGCTGCACTTTCTAATAACTATCATTTTTGTATCCTCTGCAACAAAAGATTTCCATCACAGCTTACTTGCGGTTTGTTCCATCTTTGCTATTGTTATATGTTATATTGTTATTATTATAGTGATTAGGGGTTTGATGAGGATGATCAGAAAAAACTGTGTGTATATCCTGTGACTGAGGGCGAGCAGAGGAACCCCAGAGGAACCCCAGAGGAACCCCAGAGGAACCCCAGCTCCCACAGACTCCTGTTCATGTGTGTCATTAGTGGTTCAGGTTGTGCTGCTGAGCTGCTCCTCTGTCATCAGTAGACTCTGCTCTCCCTTTCACACTTCCTCCAGTTTCTCTAGACTCTCCTGCACCTGGATCACAATAAAAAATAAGATCTACAGACATTTGGACTTACTGAACCAGTTCAGATCTTTACACTGGCTAAATATGCAGCTTTATTTAATATTACTTTATGCTGTTGCCTTTCAGTTGTGGGCTTTGTGTATTTACTGTCTCACTTTTAATAATAAAAAATAAAACAGGTCAGGACTATGGTTTGGGTCTAGAAAGTGGTTTTAGTGGAACTACTGCTTGTTCACAGTCTGTTCCAACAGCTCACCTTCTCCTTCCATCCTGACAGGAACAATCCCCTCATCACTACAGACTGACAGAAGTGTGGCTGACATTTTGCGCCTACGGCCCCTCCCACCACCAAACATTCATACACCAGTGTGAGTGGCACTGGAGGACAGGAGGGTGAAGTGTCTTGCCAAAGGACACAACAGCACATGGACAGAGTGGGATTCGAACTGCCAACCCTTCAGTTATTGGACGACCCACTCTACCATCTGAGCCATGGCCGCCCCATCCATATATATTCATATATATTTTCCTATATCTCATATAGGCTTCTAAGTCTATTTCAGATCTTTTCCTGTCCCTGTGTATTCCAGAGCAGTTTGGACCTCTGTGTGTTGTGTCCACAGTAGAAGGCCAAACCCACAGTTCTCACAGGGGTCTGATCTCTCAGTTCCTGACACTAACCAAAACACTTTCCACACATCATCATGTTCTCATGGCAGACAGAAGACTACAGTGTGATTTGTATTTTGGGGTTCAGAGCGTCTCAGTCTTTAGTCTGAGGGGGATCTGTTTCTATGGAGCTCCAAATAAAGGGATTTCTTTGACACTGAACGTTTGAACTTATCCTTCTTTATTGAAGACGAATTAGTAGAGTAATATTTTTCCAGAACACCGCGATAGCCACGGATGGAGCTCCAGCCACGATGGGATCTGTGAACGGGCTGTGGGGCGGTGCAAAGCTGACCCAACTTTTCCTGAGTTTTGGAATTTCCACTGCATCATCCACATAGAGTAACTCGTGCCTAAATCATTGAATTTAGATGATGTCATGAAGCCTGTGATGGTAACTGTCGACTCCATCCGCACACATGCACTGAACCACCGGCAGTTCATGAATGGCTGAGCTGGACCGGTGCCTCCAGCTGACCTGCCGCTGCACTGTGAGGTGGCCGGCTAAAGGAAAGGGACTTGGTCGCTTCTTCGAGCTTTTGGATGCCGTGAAACTGTTCATGGAAGAGAAGGACAAGCGCTACCCTGAGCTCTCAGACCTCCAGCGGACTATGGGTCTGGTTTTTTTGGTCGACATGCTGTGCTTCTTGGACAGACTGAACCGGACCCTGCAGGGTAAGTCCAAAGTACTGCCTGACCTGGTGCAAAGTGTGTTTGCGTTTGCCAACAAATTGAAGCTGTTCAAGACACATATTCAGAAAACAGATTTGACACATGTTCCCGCTCTGCTAAAAGCCGGCACCGTCCTGAATAAACAAACAGCCAGATATGCAACAGTGGTTGAAAGCCTGCACGAAAGCTTTGTGACCCGCTTCTGTCATCTTCAACTGAAAAGGCCACAGATTACGTTCTTCGTCAACCCGTTTAATGCGGAGACGGGCTGTTTGCGACCCCCGCTGGTCACAGATGAGGCTGCGGCTGAGGTGGAGAGGACCGATCTTTGTGAAGAGGACACACTGAAACCTGCTTTGAGAAAAGGGACCGTTGAATTCTGGGAAAGTGTGCCAATGGAAAAGTACCAAATGTCAAACGGGCTGCGCTTAAGATACTGTCAGTGTTTGGAAAAACATACGTCTGCGAGTCTCTTTTTTCTGCCCTGAAACATGTGAACTCAAAGCATCGATCTGTTCTGACAGACACACATGTGGACAACAACTGACCATAAACCAGATTTGAAAAGGACTGTTGAGGGCAAGGACTGCCAGAAGTCCCACTAAGCAACATGCATGGTAAGAAGAAAAATACTGGAGTAAGTTATTAGGTTTTTGTTTGTAGACGTGAACTGAACATCGAACTGAGTTTGTTTGTGCGACAGTGGTGAACAGGACTGGCCTGTGGTCCGAGTTCTGTGGGAGTCTGTTTTTGTCATTATCATGTTGATGAGTGACATTTACAGTAAATCTGGCAGAGCAGAGGTCTGTGTGTCAGAGAGCGAGAGTGGGGGGGGGACTGGGCCAGTCCATGTGTGCCATGGGTCTGATACGCTCTATGGAGTAACAGGGAACACTCAGGCTCTCAGCCTCTGACTGGTCGGCCCCCACCTGCACTATGGAATGTGAACCCATGGCTCTGGGACTCAGGGTTTTAGAGCTGGACCATCTAGGAGACACTAGGACTGGGTCCAGCTGGTCCACGTGGGTGCAGCTCATCTGTGGCAGTGGTGTCCTTCTGTTGTCATTGAACCTGCTCTCAGGATGGTTCCTGGTCTCCCTCTGGTGGCTTGGCTCAGTTTGTCCTGTGGGTCCAGGTTTTGGGGGACGGCGTCCACTCACCTCCTGGTTGTTCTCCTTGAGGATCTTCAGCTCCTCCTCCAGACCCCGGATCTGCGTCTTCATGTCGGATCTGGTCTGTGTCAGCTGGTCCAGAAACTTCTTCAGTTCGGCGACGTCGGCTTCCAGCCACTGCGGCGCCGCCGGCTCCTTCTCACTCCTGCAACACAACGACCACAGGTGAGGATGAACCGAACTGCAGACGCTCAACTGATCTGAACTCATGAGGACAAACATCTGACAGTGCAGTCGTCTGGAACTCCTATAACCTGTGTTTGGACTCACTTGTTCTTCAGGTGTTCATCAGCCGTCTGGGCATCGCCCATGGATCCGTACACCTGGATGACGGTCTGGATCTGCAGACGACAAACACACACATCTGTTATGACCCTGGGTCATAATTTGTCTGTTTATATGTATGTGTTTTCTGTTTAGTGTGTGTGTGTGTGTGTGTGTGTGTGTGTCCTCCCCCGTCCTGTAGGGGTGCTGTGCCCCTTTTGTGTCTGTTTGTTTGCAGGTTGCTGATTGGTGGATTGTGATTATGCGGCTCTTTAAAAATGGCCCTGGAGCTTCCGTCCTCGCTCGCTCTTGCCTCCTGCCAGCTCTCCACCCTGTGTTCGTGTGTGACCGTCAGTCTTTGTGCTCCTGCAAAATTCGATTGTGTATAGTTGTGAATAGTTTTTGTAAATCGAACCTTTTTCTGGTAGGGGAGATCGGCTCTTTTGTTTTCACCTTTTCTCCTGTTTTTTGGTTAGGTAGTTAGCTAAGTTTTCTGTATTGTATTTCTTGCATTTATTTTGGAGTAGGTAAGTTAGTTTGAATTGTAAAAGAAGATATTTTGTTTGTTGTTTTAGCCGCTCCCTCCCCTAACCCTTCCTTAGTTGTTGAGAAAAATATTAATAATAAATATTGTGAATTTTTAGTTTCGACTGACGTGTGCGCTTGGGAGCTGGGAGGGAACCAAGTGAGCACATTATGTTGGCCCTGGTGAACCCCTAGGCCGGGGCATAACACATCAGACAACCACGTCCTCCTGATGGACATATGTCCAGATGTGTGTGTTTGTGTGTGTGGATGTGGGTCTGTTGTGTCCGTGGACTGGACTCACCTTGGACCTGATGATGGACATGGTTTGGAAGCAGGTGCTGTAGTCTCTGGAGGCGGAGTCTCCGCTGCTCTCCACCCACTGCCTGATCTTCAGCTCCAGCTCGGCGTTGGCGTCCTCCAGGGAGCGCACGGTGGACAGGTAGTCCAGCAGACAGGTGTCCAGGGTCTGCACCCAGAACTTCTCATCGACGGTGGGAGGACGGAGGTCGATAACTGGCTCACATTGAAGGGCTGGAGCGGCAGCTGTGACGACTTTTTCAATTTTCTCTATTTTTTGAGAGCCAACGACGGTTCCGGTGACAGGGGCGTGGATGTTGATGCTGCCTGAACTATTCCCCATGATGAGGTTTTTCTTGTGCAGAGACTCAGAGAAGACAAAGACCAGCTGGTGACTCTGCTGCCTTTAAACCCCAGGGTCTGGGGGGGGTCGGGGGGGTCATGGATCAGGTGGACACTTACCAGAAACTTCACTCTTAACTGGAACCCATTCAAACTGTCTCAGCGTTTTTATATTTACCTCAGGAAATTAAACCCTCTGCTTCCACAGAACTCTGTCTGGGTTTGATAAACCTGCCGGGTCAACAGGTTGGGTCCATAAACAAAGGTTCAAAACATCGGTTATCTGGAACCAACAGGTGTGGACGAGTTCCGTGGAATCCCCCTCTGCTTGTAGAACTGAAAAACACCTGGTCATGTGTGTTTTTCCACCAGATCTTTACTTGGACATTTTCTCCTACATCATCAGAACCAGAAAAAAAATAAAAGACTTAGAAAATATGGACTCATGAATTACATTATAAAAACAGTCAAAGATTAATTAATGAATAATACAAATAGATGAGTTTAAAATCTACATCATAGTTCATGAAGTCCTGAATAAATGATGTAATATTTTCCCTTTAATGGTCTGAGACGCAGCAGCAGTTCACACACTTTATGTACTGTGGTGTCAGAAACCAGTACTTGAAACAAAGTATTACAAACCAGTATTTTCACCAAAAGTATTCATTTTATAATAAAAAAGTATTCATTTTAAATTCAAAAGTATTCGGTTGCCTGTCAGAAGTTGAATGTCAGTGTAATGTGATGGTCGG
>NC_043964.1:110000-119921 GCF_902148855.1 Sphaeramia orbicularis
TACACATACAAATACTATACAACATATACAATATATATACACATACACATACATATACACATACATACTATACACATACATATACACATACAATACATCTACAAATATATACACATACAATCATATACACATACATATACACATACAAAACATATACAAATATACACATACACATACATATACACATATATACACAAATATATATACAAATATATATACACAGATATACACAAATATATACACAAATACATATACAAATATACACATACAAATATATATACAAATACTATACACAATATATACACATACAAATACATATCACATACAAATACATATACACATACATATACACATACAAATACATATACAATATATACACATACAAATACTATACACATACACATACATATCACATACAATACACATATAATATACACATACATATACATATACACATACAAATACATATACAATACATATACACATACAAAATATACAAATACATATACACATACAAATACATATACAAATACACATACACATACATATACTATACATATATGATAGAATGGGTTTTCACTGCAGAGGAATATCGTGTCAGATGGACCAGATCAACTTCAAACACTGTCTGTTCATGACAATACATGGAATGGACAGGTGCTATCAGTAGAACATTTACACATCTGTTTATAAATGGACATAAACCAACACATACACTATATTTCCAAAAGTCTAGTCTCCTCCATCCCAATCCTCAGACTCAGCTGTTTCCAGTCCCTTCCATGTCCACAGGTGTATTAAATCCAGCCCTAGGCATGCAGACTGGCTTTTACAAACATTTGGGACAGAATGGGTCTCTCTCAGAGCCTCAGTGAATTCCAGCGTGGACTGTGATAGGATGCCACCTGTGACACAAATCCAGTGGGAACTTTCCTGGCTCCTAAATATTCACACAGTCAGCTGTCAGCTGGATTAGAAGAAAGTGGAAGTGTTTGGGAACGACGGCGACTCAGCCACGCAGTGGTAGGCCACGGAAACTGACGGAGCGGGGTCAGCGGATGCTGAGGCGCAGAGTGTGAAGAGGTGGACGACTGTCTGCAGAGTCAGTGGTACAGACCTCCAAACTTCATGTGTCCTTCAGATTAGCTCCAGAACAGTGCGCACAGAGCTTCATGGAATGGGTTTCCGTGGCCGAGCGGCCGCATCCGAGCCATACATCAGTAAGTGCAATGCACAGCGGTGGATGCAGTGGTGTAAAGCACGCCGCACACTGGACTGTAGAGCAGGGGAGGAGCCTTCTCTGGACTGACCAATCACACTTCTCCATCTGGCGATCTGACGGACGGGTCTGAGTTTGGCGGTCTCCAGGAGAACGATACTTGTGGGAGCGCATTGTGCCGAGTGTAAAGTTTGGTGGAGGGGGGGTTATGGTGTTGGGGTTGTTTTTCAGGAGCTGGGCTGGGCCCCTTAAGTTCCAGTGAAAGGAACTGGGATGCTTCAGCAGAACAAGACATTTGGGACACATTCCACGCTCCCAACTTTTGGAACAGTTTGGAGCCGGCCCCTTCCTCTTCCAACATGACTGTGCACCAGTGCACAAAGCAAGGTCCATTTGGACATGGAGGACAGAGTCTGGTGTGGATGAACTGGACTGGCCTGCACACAGTCCTGACCTCAACCCCATAGAACACCTTTATGAATTAGAGCGCAGACTGAGAGCCAGGCCTTCTGTCCAACATCATGTGGGACCTCACAAATGCGCTTCTGGAAGAACGGTCCAAAATTCCCATGAACACACTCCTAAACCTTGTGGACAGCCTTCCCAGAAGAGTTGAAGCTGTTAGAGCTGCAAAGGTGGAGCCACGTCAGACTGAACCCATAGACTAGGAATGGGATGGACCTGACATTCATATGGAGTCAAAGCAGGAGAGGGAATACTGTTGGAAATAGAGTGTATGAACATCCTTTTAGTTCAGGTTCCACATTCAGACCAATTCAATCTGCATGGACAGGACCAGAAAAATACTATCAGAATAATCTATAAATACTCACAACTCCAAATGTTTCTCTTTGTAAATGTAAATATTTTCATGTATTTAACTAACAAAGTAGAATTTCATTTAAAAAATGTGAATAACCTGAAGAAATAGAACAACCTGAAATGTCTTAAGAGAAGTCAGTACAATTTTAACAATATTCTGTTATTAAATGTTTTGTGTCTGTAGAGCCACTGTGATCTGTAAGTTCTAATGAACGTGTAAATGGTAAACTGAGGCAGAATAGTGTTAAATTTGCACATTTTTTCAGTTTGTTCATGTTCTTCAGATCTTTGAAAGGATGGTTTGTAGATGTAACCTTTTGGTAATGTAAATTTACTTTTTTCACTCTAAAACATAGAGAAAAGTTTGGAGTTGACATTATTTCTCTATTCTTTCTGTTCTTATTTTCCTGGTTGGGTCCACTGCAGATCAGATTGAGCTGAATGTGGAACTGAACTGACAGGAGTTGGACAGAACTGCTGTACAGGATCAGTGTCAGAGTCTTTTTCCTGAAGAACCTGATTTATCCAATTAGATCCATGTAATCCACAGATAATCCACCAGGGGGGTCACCAGAGGCCTTTAGTGACACAACACTGACATTAATGAAGAACTGGGAGCATTTACAAAAGGAATGAACTATTTATTAGACAATTTATTTATTTATCAATTTATTTTTGCTCTAAATTTAAGTATGTGATATTTTTTTTGCATTAAAATTAAGTATCTGAATTGTTTGTCTCTGAATTCAGGTGCAAAAAATTCTGATATTTAATGTTTTTGTTTGTTCAAAAATAACATTTGAGCATCGAGACCCGATGGATCAAATATGATACAAACTGAAGATTCATACATGGAAACTAATATTTGAAAAAATGTTTTCTGGTTGTTCAGAAGGACCAATAAAGGATCCAATTAAAAACAAAAACACAAAAAAAGTGAAACCAGCAGTCGACAACATGAACCGTCTCAAACAGCTTTTAATGGTTACCCAGTTCACTTTAAACTCAACAATCGTTAAATCTGGATGAAACCAACATTTAACACCATTTCTGTAAAGACTTTTATTAATTTAAATTTTTCAAACATGATTCGCCTGAAAAAGAAACAAACCAGTAACAAACGCACGTCACTTTTGGACCAATCACAGCTGTCGCATAAAAAACACCGACGTTCGCATTTCAACGTGTTCAATGAGTGCGAGATTCAAACACTTTACATTCAGTGTCATCATAAACAAGCTAACAACATACGTTCATTAGCACAAACTGAGCCCTGTCCACCCCCCCCCCCCCCCCCACCCCCCCCCCCCCGACCCCTCACTCTGTTAACCTGTTTAAGCCTGTTTAACCCTGTTTAACCCTGTTTAACCCTGTTTAAGCCTGTTTAACCCTGTTTAAGCCTGTTTAACCCTGTTTAACCCTGTTTAACCCTGTTTAAGCCTGTTTAACCCTGTTTAAGCCTGTTTAACCCTGTTTAACCCTGTTTAACCCTGTTTAAGCCTGTTTAACCCTGTTTAAGCCTGTTTAACCCTGTTTAAGCCTGTTTAAGCCTGTTTAAGCCTGTTTAACCCTGTTTAAGCCTGTTTAACCCTGTTTAAGCCTGTTTAACCCTGTTTAAGCCTGTTTTAAGCCTGTTTAAGCCTGTTTAACCCTGTTTAACCCTGTTTAAGCCTGTTTAAGCCTGTTTAAGCCTGTTTACCGTTAAGCCTGTTTAAGCCTGTTTAACCTGTTTAACCCTGTTTAAGCCTGTTTAAGCCTGTTAACCCTGTTTAACCCTGTTTAAGCTGTTTAACCCTGTTTACCTAACCCTGTTTAAACCCTGTTTAACTCTGTTTAAGCCTGTTTAACCCTGTTTAACCCTGTTTAAGCCCTACAGACCCAGTACTACTGTGTCAGTTCCCAAAGGAATTTTTTCCCCCTATTTTTAATTTTTCTTCAGTGATTTATCACCTTATATTCTATTATTAAATTATTATGGAAGTAAACCTGTGTCATTAGATTTGAATTATGAAAGCCATTGAATTTCAAGTGCTGATTTTTTTTTGCACTGAAATTTAAGGATCTGAATTCCTGAAGTTCCATAACCACAGCTCTGCCCTTCGCCTCCTTGTGGTTTTACAGGACAGTCCATATGTGTTGACGGTTTGTGCAGGTGTTCCATGCTGGCCCCCGCCCCTCCCCTCCCTCACTCCCTCCTCCCTCCTTCCTTGGCCCCGCCCCTCAGGTCAGCTGATGCTGCGCCGTCACCAGGACCAGGGGGACGTCCTTGTCTCCGGTTCCGAGCAGAGGGAACATCCTGTCGGTGAACTCGGTCGTTGGCGTTGAAGCTGTAGACCTCGGAGCCCGTCTTCACGGTGTAGAAGGTCACCTGACCTCGTCCCACGTCCAGGAACCACGCCCACCTGACCGCAGCTTCGGCGGCGCCTTCACCTGTGGACCAATGGCAGGAAACGACAGTCAAGAAAACAGACAAGAACTGAACGAACGGGAAAATGAACAGATGAAGAAAAACAACGAATAAGGACTGCGTTCTGACTGGATCGTCGGTAAAGTCATGTGACAGATCTGCGTTGTGACTGGACCTTGGTGAGACGGCGGTGCGGTCAGTGCTCTCAGTTGGCTTCCGCTCCACCAGATGGCGTAGTATCCGTTGGATGGACTCATGTCGAACAGACCTTTCCTCTGGGCCGACTCTGAGACCACGCCCACTTTCCAGTCCTTACTGTCGCCTACAAACACCTGCACAGGTCAAACAGGAAGTGATCAAAAACACCTGCACAGCAGAGGTCGCGTGTAACCGAAAATATTCCGTCATTGACAGATTTTTTTTTTAAATGACGGAAAATTCTGAAGGCCGTCCGTCATTTTGGACAGATTCAGATCCTGAGGGTAATCTACTGTTAACCTCTCCTGCTCGGCTCGTCCGACCGTAGTCAGCGAGACAGGGCAGGTTTCCTCCAGGGCAGATGTGGGTTAACTCCCTTACCAGTAGTGGAAGACAGCAGCTTTTATTTATGCACAGTATATGGATGTTTGTGCACTTTTTCCTTCTGTCCTCTTACACACTCATACTCAAAACTGCCACTCCCTCACCTTGCTCGACCCTCCACCATACGTTCACGCACGCACCACACACTGCTCTCGCACTTAAAGGAACACACACACACACACACACCACACACACAACACACCACCCTCATAACACTACCAAAGAAAGTTTAACACAACACTGTGAACAGAACGCTGCGAATCGCTGGTCTTCTGTGAGCAAGGCATCAACAGTCCAGAACAGCATCCACCTGTATAGAACCAACATCCACCTGTACAGAACCAACATCCACCTGACAGAACCAACATCCACCTGTATAGAACCAACATCCACCTGTCAGAACCAACATCCACCTGCATAGAACCAACATCCACTGTAGAGAACCAACATCCACCTGCATAGAACCTACATCCACCTGTATAGAACCAACATCCACCTGTATAGAACCAACATCCACCTGTATAGAACCAACATCCACCTGTACAGAACCAACATCCACCTGTATAGAACCAACATCCACCTGTATAGAACCAGAATCCACCTGTATAGAACCAACAGCACTGTTCACAACTACACTGAATACAACAGCAGTACTGCAGTCACATGACTCACTGTTAGTCCACCTGTAGTAGACCCTGTCCAGTTAGTCCCCCTGTAGTAGACCCCCTGTCCATTGTCCACCTGTAGTAACCCCCTGTCCAGTTAGTCCACCTGTAGTAGACCCGTCCAGTTAGTCCACCTGTAGTAGCCCTGTCCAGTTAGTCCACCTGTAGTAGACCCCCTGTCCAGTTAGTCCACCTGTAGTAGACCCTGTCCAGTTAGTCCACCTGTAGTAGACCCTGTCCAGTTAGTCCACCTGTAGTAGACCCCTGTCCATTAGTCCACCTGTAGTAGACCCTGTCCAGTTAGTCCACCTGTAGTGAACCCCCTGTCCAGTTAGTCCACCTTATAGACCCCCTGTCCAGTTAGTCCACCTGTAGTAGACCCTGTCCAGTTAGTCCACCTGTAGTAGACCCTGTCCAGTTAGTCCACCTGTAGTAGACCCCCTGTCCAGTTAGTCCACCTGTAGTAGACCCTGTCAGTTAGTCCACCTGTAGTAGACCCTGTCCAGTTAGTCCACCTGTAGTAGACCCCTGTCCAGTTTATCCACCTGTAGTAGACCCTGTCCAGTTAGTCCCCTGTAGTATAGACCCCCTGTCCAGTTAGTCCACCTGTAGTAGACCCTGTCCAGTTAGTCCACCTGTAGTAGACCCTGTCCATTAGTCCATCTGTAGTAGACCCTGTCCAGTTAGTCCACCTGTAGTAGACCCCCTGTCCAGTTAGTCACCTAGTAGACCTGTCCAGTTCCACCTGTAGTAGACCCCCTGTCCAGTTAGTCCACCTGTAGTAGACCCCCTGTCCAGTTAGTCCACCTGTAGTAGACCCCCTGTCCAGTTGATGGTGAGTGTGAACATTACTCAGTCAGTGTCCAGTCTTGTGTTGTTGTTCTCTGACTTAAGCCAAAATTAGATGCTACTTTTCTTGCGCAACTGTGCAGACAGCCGAGTCTCCTTAGTTATTTTAGAAAACCCAGTTAAATCCGATGTCATTAATAAAACGCGGTGAAAAAAGAGGGACGGATGCGGTGGAGGATGACGGAAAAGCAAGGAAGACCGCCAGTGGCATTTGGTGTGCTATATGTACGCATTTTCTACCTTTCTGTGTTATTAGATGGCATGTCCTTTGTGCGTAGATCTGGTGGTTCATAGTAACCTGAAACCCTGACCCTCAGTGCAGAACACACCAATTATAAGTGGCCGTATCATAATTATTCGAGTCGTGAGTATCACGTTGGTTTATCAGCCAGCCGCAACTACAGCTGCTGCATCATTGAAGGTTTTTGAACATTAAATACTACTAATATATCTTTTTTATCATTAAAAAATAAAAATTTGAAATGACGGATAATAATACGTTATGACGGAATTTTTACGACCCTGTCCGTCAAAAATGACGGACAATAAAAATGTCTAGCGCAAACCTCTGCTGCACAGGTAAACAGGAAGTGTGAGAAAAGAGCCAAAGATAAACACACACACACGCGTACACACACATGTACACACGCATATATTGATACATGATATTCTGACTGTCTCTGCTGGGGCTCAGTCTCTGAAGGGGGTCTGCTGGGGTCTGTTGGGGTCAGTCTCTGAAGGGGGTCTGCTGGGGCTCAGTGTCTGAAGAGGGTCTGCTTGGGGCTCAGTCTCTGAAGGGGGTCTTGCTGGGGTCTGCTGGGGTCAGTCTCTGAAGGGGGTCTGCTGGGGCTCAGTCGCTGAAGGGTGGTCTGCTGGGGGTCAGGTCCTCTGAAGGGGGTCTGCTGGGGTCTGCTGGGGCTTCAGTCTCTGAAGGGGGTCTGTGGGGTCAGTCTCTGAGGGGTTGCTGCTGGGGTCTGCTGGGGGTCAGTCTCTGAAGGGGTTGCTGGGGCTCAGTCTCTGAAGGGGGGTCTGCTGGGGGTGCCGTCTCTGAAGGGGGTCTGCTGGGGTCCTGCTGGGGGTCAGTCTCTGAAGGGGGTCTGCTGGGGCTCAGTCTCTGAAGGGGGGTCTGCTGGGTCTGCTGGGGGTCGTCTCTGAAGGGGGGTCTGCTGGGGGCTCAGTCCTCTGAAGGGGGTCTGCTGGGGTCTGCTGGGGCTCAGTCTCTGAAGGGGGTCTGCTGGGGTCTGCTGGGGGTCAGTCTCTAAGGGGGTTCTGCTTGGGGCTCAGTGTCTGAAGAGGGTCTGCTGGGGCTCAGTCTCTGAAGGGGGGTCTGCTGGGGTCTGCTTGGGGTCAGTCTCTGAAGGGGGTCTGCTGGGGCTCAGTCTCTGAAGGGGGTCTGCTGGGGGTCAGTCTCTGAAGGGGGTCTGCTGGGGGTCAGTCTCTGAAGGGGGTCTGCTGGGGTCTGCTGGGGCTCAGTCTCTGAAGGGGGGTCTGCTGGGGGTCCAGTCTCTGAAGGGGGTCTGCTGGGTCTGCTGGGGGTCCAGTCTCTGAAGGGGGTGTGCTGGGGCTCAGTCTCTGAAGGGGGTCTGCTGGGGGTCAGTCCTCTGAGGGGGTCTGCTGGGGTCTGCTGGGGGTCAGTCTCTGAAGGGGTCTGCTGGGGCTCAGTCTCTGAAGGGGTCTGCTGGGGTCTGCTGGGGTCAGTCTCTGAAGGGGTCTGCTGGGCTCAGTCTCTGAGGGGGTCTGCTGGGGTCTGCTGGGCTCAGTTCTCTGAGGGGGTCTGCTGGGGTCTGCTGGGGGTCAGTCTCTGAAGGGGGTCTGCTGGGGCTCAGTGTCTGAAGAGGGTCTGCTGGGGCTCAGTCTCTGAAGGGGGTCTGCTGGGGTCTGCTGGGGGTCAGTCTCTGAAGGGGGTCTGCTGGGGCTCAGTCTCTGAAGGGGTCTGCTGGGGTCTGCTGGGGGTCAGTCTCTGAAGGGGTCTGCTGGGGCTCAGTGTCTGAAGAGGTCTGCTGTGGGCTCAGTCTCTGAAGGGGGTCGCTGGGTCTGCTGGGGTCATCTCTGAAGGGGGTCTGCTGGGCTCAGTCTCTGAAGGGGGTCTGCTGGGGGTCAGTCTCTGAAGGGGTCTGCTGGGGTCTGCTGGGGCTCAGTCTCTGAAGGGGGTCGCTGGGGGTCAGTCTCTGAAGGGGGTCTGCTGGGGTCTGCTGGGGTCAGTCTCTGAAGGGGTGTGCTGGGGCTCAGTCTCTGAAGGGGGTCTGCTGGGGGTCAGTCTCTGAAGGGGTCTGCTGGGGTCTGCTGGGGGTCAGTCTCTGAAGGGGTCTGCTGGGGCTCAGTCCTCTGAAGGTCTGCTGGGGTCTGCTGGGGGTCAGTCTCTGAAGGGGTCTGCTGGGGCTCAGTCTCTGAAGGGGTCTGCTGGGTCTGCTGGGGCTCAGTCTCTGAAGGGGGTCTGCTGGGGTCTGCTGGGGGTCAGTCTCTGAAGGGGTCTGCTGGGGCTCAGTGTCTGAAGAGGGTCTGCTGGGGCTCAGTCTCTGAAGGGGGTCTGCTGGGGTCTGCTGGGGGTCATCTCTGAAGGGGGTCTGCTGGGCTCAGTCTCTGAAGGGGGTCGCTGGGGTCAGTCTCTGAAGGGGTTCTGCTGGGGTCTGCTGGGGCTCAGTCTCTGAAGGGGGTCTGCTGGGGCTCAGTCTCTGAAGGGGTCTGCTGGGGCTCAGTCTCTGAAGGGGGTCTGCTGGGGTCTGCTGGGGTCAGTCTCTGAAGGGGGTCTGCTGGGCTCAGTCTCTGAAGGGGGTCTGCTGGGGTCTGCTGGGCTCAGTCTCTGAAGGGGTCTGTTGGGGTCTGCTGGGGGTCAGTCTCTGAAGGGGTCTGCTGGGGCTCAGTCTCTGAAGGGGTCTGCTGGGTCTGCTGGGGGTCAGTCTCTGAAGGGGGTCTGCTGGGGCTCAGTCTCTGAGGGGGTCTGCTGGGGCTCAGTCTCTGAAGGGGGTCTGCTGGGGTCTGCTGGGGGTCAGTCTCTGAAGGGGGTCTGCTGGGGCTCAGTGTCTGAAGAGGGTCTGCTGGGGCTCAGTCTCTGAAGGGGGTCTGCTGGGGTCTGCTGGGGGTCAGTCTCTGAAGGGGTCTGCTGGGCTCAGTCTCTGAAGGGGTCTGCTGGGGGTCAGTCTCTGAAGGGGGTCTGCTGGGGTCTGCTGGGGCTCAGTCTCTCTGAAGGGGGTCTGCTGGGGGTCAGTCTCTGAAGGGGGTCTGCTGGGGTCTGCTGGGGTCAGTCTCTGAAGGGTCTGCTGGGGCTCATCCCTGAAGGGGGTCTGCTGGGGGTCATCTCTGAAGGGGTCTGCTGGGGTCTGCTGGGGGTCAGTCTCTGAAGGGGGTCTGCTGGGGCTCAGTCTCTGAAGGGGGTCTGC
>NC_043964.1:120021-132521 GCF_902148855.1 Sphaeramia orbicularis
GGGTCTGTGTGTTACCCGGTCCCTGCGGGTCTGTGTTACCCGGTCCCTGCGGGTCTGTGT
Organism: Sphaeramia orbicularis; assembly: GCF_902148855.1. Taxonomy (NCBI): domain Eukaryota; kingdom Metazoa; phylum Chordata; class Actinopteri; order Kurtiformes; family Apogonidae; genus Sphaeramia; species Sphaeramia orbicularis. The sequence goes on from NC_043964.1 coordinate 120,082, forward strand.
TACCCGGTCCCTGCGGGTCTGTGTGTTACCCGGTCCCTGCGGGTCTGTGTTACCCGGTCCCTGCGGTCTGTGTGTTACCCGGTCCCTGCGGGTCTGTGTGTTACCGGTCCCTGCGGTCTGTGTTACCCGGTCCCTGCGGGTCTGTGTTACCGGTCCCTGCAGGTCTGTGTTACCTGGCTCAGGTATCCTGTCAGCGTCCCTCCGTACTGCCTCAGGGTTTCAGCCACACTTTCCTCCAACACTTCCTGCAGAGGAAACACACCACTCATCAAGCCTCAGTCATGTGACCTTTCTGTGGTCATCGGGTCCACGGAGCGGGTCAGTCCTGCGGACCGGCCCCGGCCTCCGCCCGACAGGAAGTCCACCGTGGAGTGTGAGGGCCCATCATGGCCGCTGCGGCTGAACTCCACCTCCTCGTGGTGTCAGCTCCTCTGGACCTTCAGCCTGTTTCCACTGAACGTGTCCTTTTTTGTCCGACTGTTGGTCCCAGCGTCCTCACTCTTCTACTGGACCTGGACTCACACCTGCGGACCTGATTACTGTCATTTCCTGTGGATTGTGACGCTCACCGTGTCCGACGCGGACCGCAGTTGGGTCTCCAGAGACTCCAGAGTAGACTGGACCTGGGTGACTTCAAACCACGACGTCTGCAGGGTCTGGATGTGAACCACCACCTTGTCCTTCAGAACCTGGGTCTGCACAAAACCAACAAACACACGGGTTGAATCCGTCGGGTCCCGTCGACGTCTAATGACGGTCCGCCGCCACAGGAAGTGAGGTCATGTGGGTACCTTGGCCTGGAAGGCCTCCAGGTCCTTCTGGTTCTTGGAGTAGATGGTTTGGTGCAGTGGTGTGTTCTGGGCCATGGCCTCGGTGAGGTCCACCTGTGGAACACATGGAACACAAGTCTCACTACAGCAGGCCTGGCCAGCCCACGGCTCCAGAACCACATGTGGTTCTGTGGCCGCTTTCATACAGCTCTTACGTTCATGTCGTAGTTTGTGTTTGTGTGTTTTACAGTACGTGCATATCACACACAAATGCACACGCTGACGTAAATGACTCGGAGGGAAAATTGTTGAGTAGTATAGGCCTACGAGTTCACTCTCAAAGTGGAAGGAAAAAATGCACAGCAAAACGAAAATAAGAAGATGAACACAGGAGGTTTTTAACAGTGGGAGAGTTTGTTTGTTTTTTGGTGGAATGCAAAGGCAGGTCATTGTGCCGGACCTCAGGCATCATTAGTGCATTTCAAGGCTTCAGATCTTCAGTGGCACTTCAGTTCACTCCATCCTAACGTCGACCAGGAATTTCCAAAGGGGACTGAACTTCACAAGCACAAGCTGGTGACGTTGAAAGGTCCGGCAGAAAAGCAGACGCAGTTGTTCCAAAAATATATGAAGCACTCAGAGACCGTAACGCTCGCATCATATGAACTTGTTTGGAACATTGCACGGGCTGAAAGGCCATTCAATGAAGGGGAGTTCGTCAAAACATTGGGGTGGGGGGGTATTTCAGGAATATTTTCAGATTCAACTTTAGCCCTGATTTTCTGATGCAACAAGATGTTCTAAGCACTCCTGTGGAATTTTTTTTAAATTTTCATCCAACCCCCCCACCCTGAAAATTACTTTTTCAACCCTGAAAACGTGGGGTTTTTGGAAACGTTCAAACCTTCAGTGTACCAGTCTGCTCCTGCTGGGCCCTAAATATTTTTGTGTGAGTTCATGTCAGGTCTTCAGAGTGCTGTGCACTATAAAAGGTGTAGAGTTAAGGTCCCATTAGAGGTCAAAGGTCACCCAAATGGTCCAAATACATATGTGATGGAACTCAGCTGTTCATGTGGGTTCTTCCAAATGTTGGGCTCAGGTTCTCTCCTCAGAACACATCTACTGACCACAAACAGCTGACATTCAGTCACACACATTCAACACAACTGTTTCCTGTGTATTCTGCACAGACATGAACACAGAACAGACGCAGTTTGACAGCACTGACAGTTACATGAACCTGTCCAGGTGGTGCAGAGGACAGACCTGGAGCCTCCCAGCCCCTGGTGAGGATAAAGCAGGTTCAGAAAATGAATGAAGTGTTCGTGCTTCCCTCCTAAATGTGTGCTGGTGTTTCCTCCACACTAATGGCGGCAAATTCAAATGTTCTGTCCATGTTTGAGTCTTTAGTCTCTAATGTGTCTGTAAAGGGCCAAAGGGGGGAGGGGGGGGGGATCCCACCAGGAAACCAGAGGGAAGAGAACTGAGGACAGATTTGATCACATGTCAGAATGGTATGAATTTTTGAAAAAAACTAGTCATTTTGGTGACCTTTAACCTCCCAACATGACCTTTGACCTCCGCCATGACCTGGACATCAGACTGTTCTGGTCCACAGTCCTGTCCACACAGTCTGGCACTGACAGGACCATGAACTGTCCCATCATGAACACATTTAGTCTGTATTCACACCTGCCTTGTTTGGTCCGTTTAGAACGGACCAGAGTTCGTTTGCTCCCTTGGTTCGGACCTTTTGGGCCGGTGCGAATAAAAACCACCGAACTCTGTTCCGGACCAAACGAGCGAACCCAGACCCAGTTGAAGAGGTGGTCTCAGTGCGGTTCCGTACGAACCCCTGTGCGGTTCGTTTGAGGTGTGAAAGCAGACCGGACCTGATCCGACACAGTTGGGTTTTTGTACCTAATGAGCTCCCGTCGTGTTGAGCATTATGGACGACAGAGGTTTACCAGAGAGTATCAGAGTGAGGATAGGCTGTGGAGCTGAACATGAGCCCTGGTCAGACTGGAGCTCAGAACAGACGCTGCCTTCAGGACGTCTGGGCAGATGTGCGTGGAACACAGCTGACAGAAAGGACACCGAAAAACTCTGACGTTTTCAGCTGGTTCAGCGAGAGAATGATTAGGATGACGGTTAGATCTGTCTGTTGTGCTTGAAATAAAAAATAATAAACGACTTCATCAGCCCCAGCAAACTTTACCTGCGTTAAGGAATTCTGTCCCTGGTTAAACTGAACAGTGATATAGGACAGATACACACAGGTCAGCAGTACGGAGCACTAATGCTTTTGGAGAACAGTCTTTTCATATACCAGCAGAATTCACACTTCAGACCTGTTCTGTCTGTGGGAATCAGACCAACAGTCACAACATGATGTGCACATGAGCGCTGTCCTCCATAGCCGTCTGGCCCTGTGTCTTCGTCATTGAGACATGAATTCTACAACATTATAAACCTGACGTTGCATCAGACGCTCTTGCTGCTCAAACACTTGTGCAGACGTCTGCATCTGTAAAAACCACTATGACGATAACACAAACAGCCGAATGTCCATGATTCTGTCCTTTCACTTTGGACTGAGCGCTTTAATGGACACTGCTCATTTCTGTCCAATGGATGAACCACCTCAGCACACGTGGTTTTATTTACAGATTTTGGTCCCACTTACAAAAATGTACAGTGTGAATACGAACCGCACCAAAAAAAAACCAAGCAAACAAAAAAAAAAACAATTGGTCCGGACCAAAGCAAGTGAACTATCGGACTTTCCTGGTGTGAATACACACTTACACACTGAACTGGACAAAAGAGTGGAGGAGCTGAAAGAGCAGATTTACAGAGTTACAAAAGTCATTTTCAGTTTGGGGGGTTTGGATGAAAAGTAAAAAAAATGACACAGGAGCGCTGAGAACATCTTGTTGCATCAGAAAATCAGATGGTTGTACATGTGTGGGTATGTGTGTACATGTAGATGTGTGCGTGTGGGCGTGCATGGTGGGTAGGTGGGTGTATGGGCATGGGTGGAGGTGTTTGTTGTGTGTGTGTGTGTGTGTGTGTGGAATGGTTTGAACATGTGGGATGGGTGGTGTGTATGTCTGGGAGTCTGGGGTGTGTGTGTGTGTGTGTGTGTGTGAATGGTCGAACATGTGGGATGGGTGGTGTGTATGTCTGGAGTCAGTGGGTGTGTGTGTGCATATGCTTGTGTGGGTGAGTGGGGGACTGGGGTGTGTGTGGGGTTTGGGGGTTGGGCTTGGTGGGATGGGGGGGCGGGCCTCCGGGCCCCCGGGGCGCTTGGCTGTGGCATCAGGGTGCGCACTGGCCTGCAGCGGGTGGCGGTCTGAGCCGGCTGGCCACCCGGTGTGCTGGGTGGGACCCCTGCCCGGGAGACGGGTGGCTCCTGGGCTCGTGGGGCTGGGGACCGGCGCCTCGCTGCCCCCTGGATGGCCGGCCCCCGGTGGGGGGGGTGGCGGCCGGCGTCCCCTGGGGCCTGTGGTCGGCTGCTGTGGGGCCTTGGTGGGGGCCTCCCTTGACCATCTTTGGGGGGGCACACTGTCGCCTCTCGGGGGGGGGGGCTGGATCCCCCCTCTCTGTGGTGTCTGCTGGATGGCAGGCCTTGGGGCCCCTCTGGGTCGCCCCTGATCCTTGGAGGGGGGGCGGTTGCATGGTGTGTTCTTCACCTCAGTCTGTTTAAAAACAGAGGTCATTCTAATAGGCCCTAAAATGTGACGACTCCCTATCTGACCAGATAGTCCACTCTGGACAATGTGGGTTGTAGCTCCAGCGCCACAGTTAGAAACCTAGGAGTTCTATTTGACCCAGATCTATCATTTAAACCACATATGAACCAAGCCTGCAGAACCGCCTTCTTCCACCTGCGCAACCATAGACAAAATTAGAATATTCTATCTAAAAATGATGCAGAAAAATTAGTTCATGCGTTTGTTTCATCTAGATTAGATCACTGCAACTCCCTTCTCGTAGCATGTCCTAAAAGCTCTCTAAAAAGTTATCAACTGGTTCAGAACGCGGCAGCGAGACTACTAACAGGAACAAATAGAAGAGAAACACATCACCCCTGTGCTCCAAGCCCTTCACTGGCTTCCAATCCAGTTTAGAATTAGATTCAAAATCCTCCTCCTCACATACAAGACCATTAATGGTATGGGCCCCTCTTATCTCAGAGATGCTCTGGTGCCGTACCATCCCAACAGAACCCTTGGTTCTCAGAATGCAGGTCTACTGGTAGTTCCCAGGGTCTGTAAAAGTACAGTAGGAGCTAGAGCCTTTAGTTACCAAGCTCCTGTTTTATGGAATCAGCTTCAGCTAACATTAAAGAGGCCGACACAGTCTGTACATTTAAGGTCAGGCTGAAAACGTTCCTATTTGAAAAAGCTTCTGGTCAGGCTAGTTCAAACCAGACTAAACCCACAGTTCAGTCTAAGCTGCCCTAGGAGCAAGAATGCTGGGGGAAGTCCAGGCACTGAGTCCTATCTCCTGTTTCTGCTTCTACGTACCACTTCTGTCTGCACTTATATTTTTAATATTTAGCCAACTTAGTTTGTGCAGTGCTATTCACCTGGTGTCCCCTTTCTCCACTCCCCTCCGGGGGAGTGGCTACTTTTTCAGCCGTAGCCTCTTGGGAGCCAATGAGGACAGGATCTGCGCTGACCCATCTGTGTCCTGCCCTGTCCTGTGTCCTGACCCCCTCCCCCACCTGTCCTGGATGGACGTCCTCGGCCTCACCGCTGTGGATGGGCCTCCTCGCCCCTGCCTGTCTCATCCAGCGGGACGGACCCCCCATGTGTCCACCCTACTGCATCCTTCAGACTGGAACTACATCTGCAGATGGACGTCCATCAGTCCTGCTGCATCTATAGCCTGTCCGTCCATGGGAGTGGATCTCTCCTTCACTGTGGTTCTCCCCGAGGTTTCTCCTTTTTCCCACTGGGTTTGAGTTTTTCCTTGCCGAGAAGGAGGGTCTAAGGACGGGGGATGCCCTGGACATGACTCATGTTCTGCTGTTTATTTGACTGTTGTTTACATCCAACTGACTCTGTAAAGCCCTTTGAGATAACCTGGTTGTGATATTGGGCTGTACAAATAAAACTGAATTGAATTGTTTGCCTGGTTCACTCTGTCACAGCAGATGAATGTGAACAACTGATGTTGTGTGGATTTGTTTCTGGGATTATCTGTTATAGGTATTATTTGTGTGAATGTGGTATATGATATTTTGTTCATGCTTTCTTATATTCTTCATTTCATAGGTCTGATGTATCTCATTGTTGTGTTTTGTTTTCTTCTCTCTCTTCTGCCCAGTTTACTCAGTTCTGGTTGTAGTTACTGTTTCCATTATAATTGTCTCCATGGTTGTTGCTGTTTGTATTGTTGATACTTGCTTGTGAGGGTCTTCTCCACCTTCTTCTCTCTTGTTTTCTCCCCTTCTTCTACCCCCCCCCCCCCCCCCCCCCCATGTCAGGTCCGGCATCAAAATGTGGTTCAACTAAACTCATAATAAACACAGTAGAATATCAAAGGGCGCTTCATATACTTTATGAAGTTACCCTTGGCAAAGCAAATGTGTTCAGCACCAAAAGGAACCAGACTACCATTCTGCTGTTAGAACGCTGGACAAGACAAGTAGGAAAAAAAAAAAGTAGTGTGAGATACTCCCTGGTAAAATGTCCAAATAAAAGAGGATACACAAGTGTCAGAACATGGGCAGTGATGACTGGGAGTACAGCTGGTGTGGGCTGGGCCTTATCGGTACAGACAGCTGAGCCCAGAAAAAAAATAAATAAAAAAAATAATGATAAAATCAGGGCTAATGTGGTATTTGATATAAGCCCCCCCCCCCCCCCCCCCCCCCCCAAAAAAAAAACATGCCTCACTGACATTGTTGAAATCTTGTCTCCTGAAACAACAACAACTAAATCAATGGCATCAGACATCCAACTGTCCCACCACACCGCTGAACATCGAATATCCGACATTAACATGGATACTGAATCACAGTTGCACTCTGACCGGGGCCGGACTGAGGACTCATTTTCAGCCCTGGAGTTTCATACCTCAGACCGGCCCACTTTAGAACACAACCAATATTATTAAAATCATGGAATTCTAACCTCACAGTGTTAGGTCTACACACTGTTCTGCAAAGCCTTGGAATTCAGTGTATTTTCTAAAGTATTTCCAGTTCAGTGCAAGTAAAGGTTGCTTCACAGTGTGGATTTATTTCAACAGCGAGTGCACATCCACATCTCCCAACATTATTATTCCTCACAACACAACAACAGATCTATATTTTTGTTCTTATAAGTGTAACATTTTCAACCTTTAAAAGTTTGAAATGAAATGAAAGAATAATAAAAAATATTAAATAAAAAATAATTTAAAAAAATAAAGCTTGCTGCACTTTTCTAATAACTATCATTTTTGTATCCTCTACAACAAAAGATTTCCATCACAGCTTACTTGCGGTTTGTTCCATCTTTTGCTATTGTTATCTGTTATATTGTTTTATTATAGTGATTAGGGTTTGATGAGGATGATCAGAAAAAACTGTGTGTATATCCTGTGACTGAGGGCGAGCAGAGGAACCCCAGAGGAACCCCAGCGGAACCCCAGAGGAAACCCCAGCTCCCCACAGACTCCTGTCATGTGTGTCATTAGTGTTCAGGTTGTGCTGCTGAGCTGCTCCTCTGTCATCAGTAGACTCTGCTCTCCCTTTCACTCTTCCTCCAGTTTCTCTAGACTCTCCTGCACCTGGATCACAATATAAAAAATAAGATCTACAGACATTTGGACTTTACTGAACCAGTTCAGATCTTTACACTGGCTAATAGCAGCTTATTTAATATTACTTTATGCTGTTGCCTTTCAGTTGTGGGCTTTGTGTATTTACTGTCTCACTTTTAATAATAAAAAATAAAACAGGTCAGGACTATGGTTTGGGTCTAGAAAGTGGTTTTAGTGGAACTACTGCTTGTTCACACAGTCTGTTCCAACAGCTCACCTTCTCCTTCCATCCTGACAGGAACAATCCCCTCATCACTACAGACTGACAGAAGTGTGGCTGACATTTTGCGCCTACGGCCCCTCCCACCACCAAACATTCATACACATTCATACACCAGTGTGAGTGGCACTGGAGGACAGGAGGGTGAAGTGTCTTGCCAAAGGACACAACAGCACATGGACAGAGTGGGATTCGAACTGCCAACCCTTCAATTATTGGACGACCCACTCTACCATCTGAGCCATGGCCGCCCCATCCATATATATTCATATATATTTTCCTATATCTCATATAGGCTTCTAAGTCTATTTCAGATCTTTTCCTGTCCCTGTGTATTCCAGAGCAGTTTGGACCTCTGTGTGTTGTGTCCACAGTAGAAGGCCAAACCCACAGTTCTCACAGGGGTCTGATCTCTCAGTTCCTGACACTAACCAAAACACTTTCCACACATCATCATGTTCTCATGGCAGACAGAAGACTACAGTGTGATTTGTATTTTGGGGTTCAGAGCGTCTCAGTCTTTAGTCTGAGGGGGATCTGTTTCTATGGAGCTCCAAATAAAGGGATTTCTTTGACACTGAACGTTTGAACTTATCCTTCTTTATTGAAGACGAATTAGTAGAGTAATATTTTTCCAGAACACCGCGATAGCCACGGATGGAGCTCCAGCCACGATGGGATCTGTGAACGGGCTGTGGGGCGGTTGCAAAGCTGACCCAACTTTTCCTGAGTTTTGGAATTTCCACTGCATCATCCACATAGAGTAACTCGTGCCTAAATCATTGAATTTAGATGATGTCATGAAGCCTGTGATGGTAACTGTCGACTCCATCCGCACACATGCACTAAACCACCGGCAGTTCATGAATGGCTGAGCTGGACGGTGCCTCCAGCTGACCCTGCCGCTGCACTGTGAGGGGCCGGCTAAAGGAAAGGGACTTGGTCGCTTCTTCGAGCTTTTGGATGCCGTGTGAAACTGTTCATGGAAGAGAAGGACAAGCGCTACCCTGAGCTCTCAGACCTCCAGCGGACTATGGGTCTGGTTTTTTTGGTCGACATGCTGTGCTTCTTGGACAGACTGAACCGGACCCTGCAGGGTAAGTCCAAAGTATGCCTGACCTGGTGCAAAGTGTGTTTGCGTTTGCCAACAAATTGAAGCTGTTCAAGACACATATTCAGAAAACAGATTTGACACATGTTCCCGCTCTGCTAAAAGCCGGGCACCGTCCTGAATAAACAAACAGCCAGATATGCAACAGTGGTTGAAAGCCTGCACGAAAGCTTTGTGACCGCTTCTGTCATCTTCAACTGAAAAGGCCCACAGATTACGTTCTTCGTCAACCCGTTTAATGCGGAGACGGGCTGTTTGCGACCCCCGCTGGTCACAGATGAGGCTGCGGCTGAGGTGGAGAGGACCCGATCTTTGTGAAGAGGACACACTGAAACCTGCTTTGAGAAAAGGGACCGTTGAATTCTGGGAAAGTGTGCCAATGGAAAAGTACCAAATGTCAACGGGCTGCGCTTAAGATACTGTCAGTGTTTGGAAAAACATACGTCTGCGAGTCTCTTTTTTCTGCCCTGAAACATGTGAACTCAAAGCATCGATCTGTTCTGACAGACACACATGTGGACAACAACTGGACCATAAACCAGATTTGAAAGGACTGTTGAGGGCAAGGACTGCCAGAAGTCCCACTAAGCAACATGCATGGTAAGAAGAAAAATACTGGAGTAAGTTATAGGTTTTTGTTTGTAGACGTGAACTGAACATCGAACTGAGTTTGTTTGTGCGACAGTGGTGAACAGGACTGGCCTGTGATCCGAGTTCTGTGGGAGTCTGTTTTTGTCATTATCATGTTGATGAGTGACATTACAGTAAATCTGGCAGAGCAGAGGTCTGTGTGTCAGAGAGCGAGAGTGGGGGGGGGGACTGGGCCAGTCCATGTGTGCCATGGGTCTGATACGCTCTATGGAGTAACAGGGAACACTCAGGCTCTCAGCCTCTGACTGGTCGGCCCCCACCTGCACTATGGAATGTGAACCCATGGCTCTGGGACTCAGGGTTTTAGAGCTGGACCATCTAGGAGACACTAGGACTGGGTCCAGCTGGTCCACGTGGGTGCAGCCATCTGTGGCAGTGGTGTCCTTCTGTTGTCATTGAACCTGCTCTCAGGATGGTTCCTGGTCTCCCTCTGGTGGCTTGGCTCAGTTTGTCCTGTGGGTCCAGGTTTTGGGGGACGGCGTCCACTCACCTCCTGGTTGTTCTCCTTGAGGATCTTCAGCTCCTCCTCCAGACCCCGGATCTGCGTCTTCATGTCGGATCTGGTCCTGTGTCAGCTGGTCCAGAACTTCTTCAGTTCGGCGACGTCCGGCTTCCAGCCACTGCGGCACCGCCGGCTCCTTCTCACTCCTGCAACACAACGAACCACAGGTGAGGATGAACCGAACTGCAGACGCTCAACTGATCTGAACTCATGAGGACAAACATCTGACAGTGCAGTCGTCTGGAACTCCTATAACCTGTGTTTGGACTCACTTGTTCTTCAGGTGTTCATCAGCCGTCTGGGCATCGCCCATGGATCCGTACACCTGGATGACGGTCTGGATCTGCAGACGACAAACACACACATCTGTTATGACCCTGGGTCATAATTTGTCTGTTTATATGTATGTGTTTTCTGTTTAGTGTGTGTGTGTGTGTGTGTGTGTGTGTGTGTGTCCTCCCCCGTCCTGTAGGGGTGCTGTGCCCCTTTTGTGTCTGTTTGTTTGCAGGTTGCTGATTGGTGGATTGTGATTATGCGGCTCTTTAAAAATGGCCCTGGAGCTTCCGTCCTCGCTCGCTCTTGCCTCCTGCCAGCTCTCCACCCTGTGTTCGTGTGTGACCGTCAGTCTTTGTGCTCCTGCAAAATTCGATTGTGTATAGTTGTGAATAGTTTTTGTAAATCGAACCTTTTTCTGGTAGGGAGATCGGCTCTTTTGTTTTCACCTTTTTCTCCTGTTTTTTGGTTAGGTAGTTAGCTAAGTTTTCTGTATTGTATTTCTTGCATTTATTTTGGAGTAGGTAAGTTAGTTTGAATTGTAAAAGAAGATATTTTGTTTGTTGTTTTAGCCGCTCCCTCCCCTAACCCTTCCTTAGTTGTTGAGAAAAATATTAATAATAAATATTGTGAATTTTAGTTTCGACTGACGTGTGCGCTTGGGAGCTGGGAGGGAACAAAGTGAGCACATTATGTTGGCCCTGGTGAACCCCTAGGCCGGGGCATAACACATCAGACAACCACGTCCTCCTGATGGACATATGTCCAGATGTGTGTGTTGTGTGTGTGGATGTGGGTCTGTTGTGTCCGTGGACTGGACTCACCTTGGACCTGATGATGGACATGGTTTGGAAGCAGGTGCTGTAGTCTCTGGAGGCGGAGTCTCCGCTGCTCTCCACCCACTGCATGATCTTCAGCTCCAGCTCGGCGTTGGCGTCCTCCAGGGAGCGCACGGTGGACAGGTAGTCCAGCAGACAGGTGTCCAGGGTCTGCACCCAGAACTTCTCATCGACGGTGGGAGGACGGAGGTCGATAACTGGCTCGCATTGAAGGGCTGGAGCGGCAGCTGTGACGACTTTTTCAATTTTCTCTATTTTTTTGAGAGCCAACGACGGTTCCGGTGACAGGGGCGTGGATGTTGATGCTGCCTGAACTATTCCCCATGATGAGGTTTTTCTTGTGCAGAGACTCAGAGAAGACAAAGACCAGCTGGTGACTCTGCTGCCTTTAAACCCCAGGGTGGGGGGGGGTCGGGGGGGTCATGGATCAGGTGGACACTTACCAGAAACTTCACTCTTAACTGGAAACCCATTCAAACTGTCTCAGCGTTTTTATATTTACCTCAGGAAATTAAACCCTCTGCTTCCACAGAACTCTGTCTGGGTTTGATAAACCTGCCGGGTCAACAGGTTGGGTCCATAAACAAAGGTTCAAAACATCGGTTATCTGGAACCAACAGGTTGTGGACGAGTTCCGTGGAATCCCCCTCTGCTTGTAGAACTGAAAAACACCTGGTCATGTGTGTTTTTCCACCAGATTCTTTACTTGGACATTTTTCTCCTACATTCATCAGAACCAGAAAAAAAATAAAAGACTTAGAAATATGGACTCATGAATTACATTATAAAAACAGTCAAAGATTAATAATGAATAATACAAATAGATGAGTTTAAAATCTACATCATAGTTCATGAAGTCCTGAATAAATGATGTAATATTTTCCCTTTAATGGTCTGAGACGCAGCAGCAGTTCACACACTTTATGTACTGTGGTGTCAGAAACCAGTACTTGAAACAAAGTATTACAAACCAGTATTTCACCAAAAGTATTCATTTTATAATAAAAAAGTATTCATTTTAAATTCAAAAGTATTCGGTTGGCCTGTCAGAAGTGAATGTCAGTGTAATGTGATGGTCGGAACAGAGTAGCTGACCCACATAAGAACGAACACGTGTAGCCATCGGAAAAAACACCTGAATTTATGCAAAGTTACAAATGGAGTGTGTGTGTGTGTGTGTGTGTGTGTGTGTGTGTGGGGGGGGGGGGGGGGGCGGGGCAGAAAGAGCATGTGAGCTATGGAAAGTTTCGGAAAC
>NC_043964.1:142521-245021 GCF_902148855.1 Sphaeramia orbicularis
AATATATATACAGATACAAATACATATACACATACATATACATATACAAATACATATACAAATATATATACACATACAAATACATATACAAATACATATACAAATATATATACACATACAAATACATATACACATACAAATACATATACACATACATATACACATACAAATACATATACAAATATATATACACATACAAATACATATACACATACACATACATATACACATACAAATACACATATATATATACACATACATATACATATACACATACAAATACATATACAAATACATATACACATACAAATACATATACAAATACATATACACATACAAATACATATACAAATACACATACACATACATATACATATACATATATGATAGAATGGGTTTCACTGCAGAGGAATATCAGTGTCAGATGGACCAGATCAACTTCAAACACTGTCTGTTCATGACAATACATGGACTGGACAGGTTCTATCAGTAGAACATTTACACATCTGTTTATAAATGGACATAAACCAACACATACACTATATTTCCAAAAGTCTAGTCTCCTCCATCCCAATCCTCAGACTCAGCTGTTCCAGTCCCTTCCATGTCCACAGGTGTATTAAATCCAGCCCTAGGCATGCAGACTGCTTTTACAAACATTTGGGACAGAATGGGTCTCTCTCAGGAGCTCAGTGAATTCCAGCGTGGAACTGTGATAGGATGCCACCTGTGACACAAATCCAGTGGTGAACTTTCCTGGCTCCTAAATATTCCACAGTCAGCTGTCAGCTGGATTAGAAGAAAGTGGAAGTGTTTGGGAACGACGGCGACTCAGCCACGCAGTGGTAGGCCACGGAAACTGACGGAGCGGGGTCAGCGGATGCTGAGGCGCAGAGTGTGAAGAGGTGGACGACTGTCTGCAGAGTCAGTGGTACAGACCTCCAAACTTCATGTGTCCTTCAGATTAGCTCCAGAACAGTGCGCACAGAGCTTCATGGAATGGGTTTCCGTGGCCGAGCGGCCGCATCCGAGCCATACATCAGTAAGTGCAATGCACAGCGGTGGATGCAGTGGTGTAAAGCACGCCGCCACTGGACTGTAGAGCAGGGGAGGAGCCTTCTCTGGACTGACCAATCGCACTTCTCCATCTGGCGATCTGACGGACGGGTCTGAGTTTGGCGGTCTCCAGGAGAACGATACTTGTGGGAGCGCATTGTGCCGAGTGTAAAGTTTGGTGGAGGGGGGGTTATGGTGTGGGGTTGTTTTTCAGGAGCTGGGCTGGGCCCCTTAGTTCCAGTGAAAGGAACTGGGAATGCTTCAGCAGAACAAGACATTTGGGACAATTCCACGCTCCCAACTTTGTGGGAACAGTTTGGAGCCGGCCCCTTCCTCTTCCAACATGACTGTGCACCAGTGCACAAAGCAAGGTCCATTTGGACATGGAGGACAGAGTCTGGTGTGGATGAACTGGACTGGCCTGCACACAGTCCTGACCTCAACCCCATAGAACACCTTTGGATGAATTAGAGCGCAGACTGAGAGCCAGGCCTTCTGTCCAACATCAGTGTGGGACCTCACAAATGCGCTTCTGGAAGAACGGTCCAAAATTCCCATGAACACACTCCTAAACCTTGTGGACAGCCTTCCCAGAAGAGCTGAAGCTGTTAGAGCTGCAAAGGGTGGAGCCACGTCAGACTGAACCCATAGACTAGGAATGGGATGGACCTGACATTCATATGGGAGTCAAAGCAGGAGAGGGAATACTGTTGGAAATAGAGTGTATGAACAATCCTTTTAGTTCAGGTTCCACATTCAGACCAATTCAATCTGCAGTGGACAGGACCAGAAAAATACTATCAGAATAATCTATAAATACTCACAACTCCAAATGTTTCTCTTTGTAAATGTAAATATTTTCATGTATTTACACTAAAACAAAGTAGAATTTCATTTAAAAAATGTGAATAACCTGAAGAAATATGAACAACCTGAAATGTCTTAAGAGAAGTCAGTACAATTTTAACAATATTCTGTTATTAAATGTTTTGTGTCTGTAGAGCCACTGTGATCTGTAAGTTCTAATGAACGTGTAAATGGTAAACTGAGGCAGAATAGTGTTAAATTTGCACAGATTTTTTCAGTTTGTTCATGTTCTTCAGATCTTTTGAAAGGATGGTTTGTAGATGTAAACCTTTTGGTAATGTAAATTTACTTTTTTCACTCTAAAACATAGAGAAAAGTTTGGAGTTGACATTATTTCTCTATTCTTCTGTTCTTATTTTCCTGGTTGGGTCCACTGCAGATCAGATTGAGCTGAATGTGGAACTGAACTGACAGGAGTTGGACAGAACTGCTGTACAGGATCAGTGTCAGAGTCTTTTTCCTGAAGAACCTGATTTATCCAATTAGATCCATGTAATCCACAGATAATCCACCAGGGGGGTCACCAGAGGCCTTTAGTGACACAACACTGACATTAATGAGGAAGAACTGGGAGCATTTACAAAAGGAATGAACTATTTATTAGACAATTTATTTATTTATCAATTTATTTTTTGCTCTAAATTTAAGTATGTGATATTTTTTTTGCATTAAAATTAAGTATCTGAATTGTTTGTCTCTGAATTCAGGTGCAAAAAATTCTGATATTTAATTGTTTTTGTTTGTTCAAAAATAACATTTGAGCATCGAGACCCGATGGATCAAATATGATACAAACTGAAGATTCATACATGGAAACTAATATTTGAAAAAATGTTTTCTGGTTGTTCAGAAGGACCAATAAAGGATCCAATTAAAAACAAAAAACAAAAAAAAGTGAAACCAGCAGTCGACAACATGAACCAGTCTCAAACAGCTGCTTTAATGGTTACCCAGTTTCACTTTAAACTCAACAATCGTTTAAATCTGGATGAAACCAACATTTAACACCATTTTCTGTCAAGACTTTTATTAATTTAAATTTTTCAAACATTGATTCGCCTGAAAAAGAAACAAACAGTAACAAACGCACGTCAGCCATTTTGGACCAATCACAGCTGTCGCATAAAAAACACCGACGTTCGCATTTCAACGTGTTCAATGAGTGCGAGATTCAAACACTTTTACATTCAGTGTCATCAGTAAACAAGCTAACAACATACGTTCATTAGCACAAACTGAGCCCTGTCCACCCCCCCACCCACCCCCCCACCCCCGACCCCGACCCCTCACTCTGTTTAACCCTGTTTAAGCCTGTTTAACCCTGTTTAACCCTGTTTAACCCTGTTTAAGCCTGTTTAACCCTGTTTAAGCCTGTTTAACCCTGTTTAACCCTGTTTAACCCTGTTTAAGCCTGTTTAACCCTGTTTAAGCCTGTTTAACCCTGTTTAACCCTGTTTAACCCTGTTTAAGCCTGTTTAACCCTGTTTAAGCCTGTTTAACCCTGTTTAAGCCTGTTTAAGCCTGTTTAAGCCTGTTTAACCCTGTTTAAGCCTGTTTAACCCTGTTTAAGCCTGTTTAACCCTGTTTAAGCCTGTTTAAGCCTGTTTAAGCCTGTTTAACCCTGTTTAACCCTGTTTAAGCCTGTTTAACCCTGTTTAAGCCTGTTTAAGCCTGTTTAAGCCTGTTTAAGCCTGTTTAACCCTGTTTAACCCTGTTTAAGCCTGTTTAAGCCTGTTTAACCCTGTTTAACCCTGTTTAAGCCTGTTTAACCCTGTTTAACCCTGTTTAACCCTGTTTAACCCTGTTTAAGCCTGTTTAAGCCTGTTTAACCCTGTTTAAGCCCTACAGACCCAGTACTACTGTGTCAGTTCCCAAAGGAATTTTTTTCCCCTATTTTTAATTTTTCTTCAGTGATTTATCACCTTATATTCTATTATTAAATTATTATGGAAGTAAACCTGTGTCATTAGATTTGAATTATGAAAGCCATTGAATTTCAAGTGCTGATTTTTTTTTGCACTGAAATTTAAGGATCTGAATTCCTGAAGTTCCATAACCACAGCTCCGCCCTTCGCCTCCTTGTGGTTTTACAGGACAGTCCATATGTGTTGACGTTTGTGCAGGTGTTCCCATGCTGGCCCCGCCCCTCCCCTCCCTCACTCCCTTCCTCCCTCCTTCCTTGGCCCCGCCCCTCAGGTCAGCTGATGCTGCGCCGTCACCAGGACCAGGGGGACGTCCTTGTCTCCGGTTCCGAGCAGAGGGAACATCCTGTCGGTGAACTCGGCGTTGGCGTTGAAGCTGTAGACCTCGGAGCCCGTCTTCACGTTGTAGAAGGTCACCTGACCCTCGTCCACGTCCAGGAACACGCCCACCTGACGCAGCTTCGGCGGCGCCTTCACCTGTGGGACCAATGGCAGGAAACGACAGTCAAGAAAACAGACAAGAACTGAACGAACGGGAAAATGAACAGATGAAGAAAAACACGAATAAGGAACTGCGTTCTGACTGGATCGTCGGTAAAGTCATGTGACAGATCTGCGTTGTGACTGGACCTTGGTGAGCGGCGGTGCGGTCAGTGCTCTCAGTTGGCTTCCGCTCCACCAGATGGCGTAGTATCCGTTGGATGGACTCATGTCGAACAGACCTTTCCTCTGGGCCGACTCTGAGACCACGCCCACTTTCCAGTCCTTACTGTCGCCTACAAACACCTGCACAGGTCAAACAGGAAGTGATCAAAAACACCTGCACAGCAGAGGTCGCGTTAACCGAAAATATTCCGTCATTGACAGATTTTTTTTTTTAAATGACGGAAAATTCTGAAGGCCGTCCGTCATTTTGACAGATTCAGATCCTGAGGGTAATCTACTGTTAACCTCTCCTGCTCGGCTCGTCCGACCGTAGTCAGCGAGAACAGGGCAGGTTTCCTCCAGGGCAGATGTGGGTTAACTCCCTTACCAGTAGTGGAAGACAGCAGCTTTTATTTATGCACAGTATATGGATGTTTGTGCACTTTTTCCTTCTGTCCTCTTACACACTCATACTCAAAACTGCCGCTCCCTCACCTTGCTCGACCACTCACACCATACGTTCACGCACGCACCACACACTGCTCTCGCACTTAAAGGAACACACACACACACACACACACACACACACACACACACACACACCAGTCTCATAACACTACCAAAGAAAGTTTAACACAACACTGTGAACAGAACCTGCTGCAGAATCGCTGGTCTGTCTGTGAGCAAGGCATCAAACAGTCCAGAACAGCATCCACCTGTATAGAACCAACATCCACCTGTACAGAACCAACATCCACCTGTACAGAACCAACATCCACCTGTATAGAACCAACATCCACCTGTACAGAACCAACATCCACCTGCATAGAACCAACATCCACCTGTATAGAACCAACATCCACCTGCATAGAACCTACATCCACCTGTATAGAACCAACATCCACCTGTATAGAACCAACATCCACCTGTACAGAACCAACATCCACCTGTACAGAACCAACATCCACCTGTATAGAACCAACATCCACCTGTATAGAACCAACATCCACCTGTATAGAACCAACAGCACCACTGTTCACAACTACACTGAATACAACAGCAGTACTGCAGTCACATGACTCACTGTTAGTCCACCTGTAGTAGACCCTGTCCAGTTAGTCCACCTGTAGTAGACCCCCTGTCCAGTTAGTCCACCTGTAGTAGACCCCCTGTCCAGTTAGTCCACCTGTAGTAGACCCTGTCCAGTTAGTCCACCTGTAGTAGACCCTGTCCAGTTAGTCCACCTGTAGTAGACCCCCTGTCCAGTTAGTCCACCTGTAGTAGACCCTGTCCAGTTAGTCCACCTGTAGTAGACCCTGTCCAGTTAGTCCACCTGTAGTAGACCCCTGTCCAGTTAGTCCACCTGTAGTAGACCCTGTCCAGTTAGTCCACCTGTAGTAGACCCCCTGTCCAGTTAGTCCACCTGTAGTAGACCCCCTGTCCAGTTAGTCCACCTGTAGTAGACCCTGTCCAGTTAGTCCACCTGTAGTAGACCCTGTCCAGTTAGTCCACCTGTAGTAGACCCCCTGTCCAGTTAGTCCACCTGTAGTAGACCCTGTCCAGTTAGTCCACCTGTAGTAGACCCTGTCCAGTTAGTCCACCTGTAGTAGACCCCTGTCCAGTTAGTCCACCTGTAGTAGACCCTGTCCAGTTAGTCCACCTGTAGTAGACCCCCTGTCCAGTTAGTCCACCTGTAGTAGACCCTGTCCAGTTAGTCCACCTGTAGTAGACCCTGTCCAGTTAGTCCATCTGTAGTAGACCCTGTCCAGTTAGTCCACCTGTAGTAGACCCCCTGTCCAGTTAGTCCACCTGTAGTAGACCCTGTCCAGTTAGTCCACCTGTAGTAGACCCCCTGTCCAGTTAGTCCACCTGTAGTAGACCCCCTGTCCAGTTAGTCCACCTGTAGTAGACCCCCTGTCCAGTTGATGGTGAGTGTGAACATTACTCAGTCAGTGTCCAGTCTTGTGTTGTTGTTTCTCTGACTTAAGCCAAAATTAGATGCTACTTTTCTTGCGCAAACTGTGCAGACAGCCGAGTCTCCTTAGTTATTTTAGAAAACCCAGTTAAATCCGATGTCATTAATAAACGCGGTGAAAAAAGAGGGACGGATGCGGTGGAGGATGACGGAAAAGCAAGGAATCCGCCAGTGGCATTTGGTGTGCTATATGTACGCATTTTCTACCTTTCATGTGTTATTAGATGGCATGTCCATTTGTGCGTAGATCTGTGGTTCATATAACCTGAACCCTGACCCTCAGTGCAGAACACACCAATTATAAGTGGCGTATATAATTATGCGAGTCGTGATATCACGTTGGTTTATCAGCCAGCAGCAACTACAGCTGCTGCATCATTGAAATGTTTTTGAACATTAAATACTACTAAATATATCTTTTTATCATTAAAAAATAAAAATTTGAAATGACGGATAATAATACGTTATGACGGAATTTTTACGACCCTGTCCGTCAAAATGACGGACAATAAAAATGTCTAGCGCAACCTCTGCTGCACAGGTGAAACAGGAAGTGTGAGAAAAGAGCCAAAGATACACACACACACACGCGTACACACACATGTACACACGCAATATATTGATACATGATATTCTGACTGGTCTCTGCTGGGGCTCAGTCTCTGAAGGGGGTCTGCTGGGGTCTGCTGGGGGTCAGTCTCTGAAGGGGGTCTGCTGGGGCTCAGTGTCTGAAGAGGGTCTGCTGGGGCTCAGTCTCTGAAGGGGGTCTGCTGGGGTCTGCTGGGGGTCAGTCTCTGAAGGGGGTCTGCTGGGGCTCAGTCTCTGAAGGGGGTCTGCTGGGGGTCAGTCTCTGAAGGGGGTCTGCTGGGGTCTGCTGGGGCTCAGTCTCTGAAGGGGGTCTGCGGGGGGTCAGTCTCTGAAGGGGGTCTGCTGGGGTCTGCTGGGGGTCAGTCTCTGAAGGGGGTGTGCTGGGGCTCAGTCTCTGAAGGGGGTCTGCTGGGGGTCGGTCTCTGAAGGGGGTCTGCTGGGGTCTGCTGGGGGTCAGTCTCTGAAGGGGGTCTGCTGGGGCTCAGTCTCTGAAGGGGGTCTGCTGGGGTCTGCTGGGGGTCAGTCTCTGAAGGGGGTCTGCTGGGGCTCAGTCTCTGAAGGGGGTCTGCTGGGGTCTGCTGGGGCTCAGTCTCTGAAGGGGGTCTGCTGGGGTCTGCTGGGGGTCAGTCTCTGAAGGGGGTCTGCTGGGGCTCAGTGTCTGAAGAGGGTCTGCTGGGGCTCAGTCTCTGAAGGGGGTCTGCTGGGGTCTGCTGGGGGTCAGTCTCTGAAGGGGGTCTGCTGGGGCTCAGTCTCTGAAGGGGGTCTGCTGGGGGTCAGTCTCTGAAGGGGGTCTGCTGGGGGTCAGTCTCTGAAGGGGGTCTGCTGGGGTCTGCTGGGGCTCAGTCTCTGAAGGGGGTCTGCTGGGGGTCAGTCTCTGAAGGGGGTCTGCTGGGGTCTGCTGGGGGTCAGTCTCTGAAGGGGGTGTGCTGGGGCTCAGTCTCTGAAGGTGGTCTGCTGGGGGTCAGTCTCTGAAGGGGGTCTGCTGGGGTCTGCTGGGGGTCAGTCTCTGAAGGGGGTCTGCTGGGGCTCAGTCTCTGAAGGGGGTCTGCTGGGGTCTGCTGGGGGTCAGTCTCTGAAGGGGGTCTGCTGGGGCTCAGTCTCTGAAGGGGGTCTGCTGGGGTCTGCTGGGGCTCAGTCTCTGAAGGGGGTCTGCTGGGGTCTGCTGGGGGTCAGTCTCTGAAGGGGGTCTGCTGGGGCTCAGTGTCTGAAGAGGGTCTGCTGGGGCTCAGTCTCTGAAGGGGGTCTGCTGGGGTCTGCTGGGGGTCAGTCTCTGAAGGGGGTCTGCTGGGGCTCAGTCTCTGAAGGGGGTCTGCTGGGGTGTGCTGGGGGTCAGTCTCTGAAGGGGGTCTGCTGGGGCTCAGTGTCTGAAGAGGGTCTGCTGGGGCTCAGTCTCTGAAGGGGGTCTGCTGGGGTCTGCTGGGGGTCAGTCTCTGAAGGGGGTCTGCTGGGGCTCAGTCTCTGAAGGGGGTCTGCTGGGGGTCAGTCTCTGAAGGGGGTCTGCTGGGGTCTGCTGGGGCTCAGTCTCTGAAGGGGGTCTGCTGGGGGTCAGTCTCTGAAGGGGGTCTGCTGGGGTCTGCTGGGGGTCAGTCTCTGAAGGGGGTGTGCTGGGGCTCAGTCTCTGAAGGGGGTCTGCTGGGGGTCAGTCTCTGAAGGGGGTCTGCTGGGGTCTGCTGGGGGTCAGTCTCTGAAGGGGGTCTGCTGGGGCTCAGTCTCTGAAGGGGGTCTGCTGGGGTCTGCTGGGGGTCAGTCTCTGAAGGGGGTCTGCTGGGGCTCAGTCTCTGAAGGGGGTCTGCTGGGGTCTGCTGGGGCTCAGTCTCTGAAGGGGGTCTGCTGGGGTCTGCTGGGGGTCAGTCTCTGAAGGGGGTCTGCTGGGGCTCAGTGTCTGAAGAGGGTCTGCTGGGGCTCAGTCTCTGAAGGGGGTCTGCTGGGGTCTGCTGGGGGTCAGTCTCTGAAGGGGGTCTGCTGGGGCTCAGTCTCTGAAGGGGGTCTGCTGGGGTCAGTCTCTGAAGGGGGTCTGCTGGGGTCTGCTGGGGCTCAGTCTCTGAAGGGGGTCTGCTGGGGCTCAGTCTCTGAAGGGGGTCTGCTGGGGCTCAGTCTCTGAAGGGGGTCTGCTGGGGTCTGCTGGGGGTCAGTCTCTGAAGGGGGTCTGCTGGGGCTCAGTCTCTGAAGGGGGTCTGCTGGGGTCTGCTGGGGCTCAGTCTCTGAAGGGGGTCTGTTGGGGTCTGCTGGGGGTCAGTCTCTGAAGGGGGTCTGCTGGGGCTCAGTCTCTGAAGGGGGTCTGCTGGGGTCTGCTGGGGGTCAGTCTCTGAAGGGGGTCTGCTGGGGCTCAGTCTCTGAAGGGGGTCTGCTGGGGCTCAGTCTCTGAAGGGGGTCTGCTGGGGTCTGCTGGGGGTCAGTCTCTGAAGGGGGTCTGCTGGGGCTCAGTGTCTGAAGAGGGTCTGCTGGGGCTCAGTCTCTGAAGGGGGTCTGCTGGGGTCTGCTGGGGGTCAGTCTCTGAAGGGGGTCTGCTGGGGCTCAGTCTCTGAAGGGGGTCTGCTGGGGGTCAGTCTCTGAAGGGGGTCTGCTGGGGTCTGCTGGGGCTCAGTCTCTGAAGGGGGTCTGCTGGGGGTCAGTCTCTGAAGGGGGTCTGCTGGGGTCTGCTGGGGTCAGTCTCTGAAGGGGGTCTGCTGGGGCTCAGTCTCTGAAGGGGGTCTGCTGGGGGTCAGTCTCTGAAGGGGGTCTGCTGGGGTCTGCTGGGGGTCAGTCTCTGAAGGGGGTCTGCTGGGGCTCAGTCTCTGAAGGGGGTCTGCTGGGGTCTGCTGGGGCTCAGTCTCTGAAGGGGGTCTGTTGGGGTCTGCTGGGGGTCAGTCTCTGAAGGGGGTCTGCTGGGGCTCAGTCTCTGAAGGGGGTCTGCTGGGGTCTGCTGGGGGTCAGTCTCTGAAGGGGGTCTGCTGGGGCTCAGTCTCTGAAGGGGGTCTGCTGGGGTCTGCTGGGGGTCAGTCTCTGAAGGGGGTCTGCTGGGGCTCAGTGTCTGAAGAGGGTCTGCTGGGGCTCAGTCTCTGAAGGGGGTCTGCTGGGGTCTGCTGGGGGTCAGTCTCTGAAGGGGGTCTGCTGGGGGTCAGTCTCTGAAGGGGGTCTGCTGGGGTCTGCTGGGGCTCAGTCTCTGAAGGGGGTCGTTGGGGTCTGCTGGGGGTCAGTCTCTGAAGGGGGTCTGCTGGGGTCTGCTGGGGGTCAGTCTCTGAAGGGGGTCTGCTGGGGCTCAGTCTCTGAAGGGGGTCTGCTGGGGGTCAGTCTCTGAAGGGGGTCTGCTGGGGTCTGCTGGGGTCAGTCTCTGAAGGGGGTCTGCTGGGGCTCAGTCTCTGAAGGGGGTCTGCTGGGGTCTGCTGGGGCTCAGTCTCTGAAGGGGGTCTGTTGGGGTCTGCTGGGGGTCAGTCTCTGAAGGGGGTCTGCTGGGGCTCAGTCTCTGAAGGGGGTCTGCTGGGGTCTGCTGGGGGTCAGTCTCTGAAGGGGGTCTGCTGGGGCTCAGTCTCTGAAGGGGGTCTGCTGGGGTCTGCTGGGGCTCAGTCTCTGAAGGGGGTCTGCTGGGGTCTGCTGGGGCTCAGTGTCTGAAGAGGGTCTGCTGGGGCTCAGTCTCTGAAGGGGGTCTGCTGGGGTCTGCTGGGGCTCAGTCTCTGAAGGGGGTCTGCTGGGGGTCAGTCTCTGAAGGGGGTCTGCTGGGGGTCAGTCTCTGAAGGGGGTCTGCTGGGGTCTGCTGGGGGTCGGTCTCTGAAGGGGGTCTGCTGGGGCTCAGTCTCTGAAGGGGGTCTGCTGGGGTCTGCTGGGGCTCAGTGTCTGAAGGGGGTCTGCTGGGGCTCAGTCTCTGAAGGGGGTCTGCTGGGTCTGCTGGGGCTCAGTCTCTGAAGGGGGTCTGCTGGGGCTCAGTCTCTGAAGGGGGTCTGCTGGGGTCTGCTGGGGCTCAGTCTCTGAAGTGGGTCTGCTGGGGTCTGCTGGGGGTCAGTCTCTGAAAGGGGTGTGCTGGGGCTCAGTCTCTGAAGGGGGTCTGCTGGGGTCTGCTGGGGGTCAGTCTCTGAAGGGGGTCTGCTGGGGCTCAGTCTCTGAAGGGGGTCTGCTGGGGTCTGCTGGGGCTCAGTGTCTGAAGAGGGTCTGCTGGGGCTCAGTCTCTGAAGGGGGTCTGCTGGGTCTGCTGGGGCTCAGTCTCTGAAGGGGGTCTGCTGGGGCTCAGTCTCTGAAGGGGTCTGCTGGGGGTCAGTCTCTGAAGGGGGTCTGCTGGGGTCTGCTGGGGGTCAGTCTCTGAAGGGGGTCTGCTGGGGCTCAGTCTCTGAAGGGGGTCTGCTGGGGTCTGCTGGGGCTCAGTCTCTGAAGGGGGTCTGCTGGGGCTCAGTCTCTGGAGGGGGTCTGCTGGGGGCTGCTGGGGCTCAGTCTCTGGAGGGGGTCTGCTGGGGCTCAGTCTCTGAAGGGGGTCTGCTGGGGTCTGCTGGGGCTCAGTCTCTGAAGTGGGTCTGCTGGGGTCTGCTGGGGGTCAGTCTCTGAAAGGGGTGTGCTGGGGCTCAGTCTCTGAAGGGGGTCTGCTGGGGTCTGCTGGGGCTCAGTCTCTGAAGTGGGTCTGCTGGGGTCTGCTGGGGGTCAGTCTCTGAAGGGGGTCTGCTGGGGCTCAGTCTCTGAAGGGGGTCTGCTGGGGTCTGCTGGGGCTCAGTCTCTGAAGGGGGTCTGCTGGGGGTCAGTCTCTGAAGGGGGTCTGCTGGGGTCTGCTGGGGGTCAGTCTCTGAAGGAGGTCTGCTGGGGGTCAGTCTCTGAAGGGGGTCTGCTGGGGCTCAGTCTCTGAAGGGGGTCTGCTGGGGGTCAGTCTCTGAAGGTGGTCTGCTGGGGCTCAGTCTCTGAAGGGGGTCTGCTGGGGCTCAGTCTCTGAAGGGGGTCTGCTGGGGGTCAGTCTCTGAAGGGGGTCTGCTGGGGCTCAGTCTCTGAAGGGGGTCTGCTGGGGTCTGCTGGGGCTCAGTCTCTGAAGGGGGTCTGCTGGGGCTCAGTCTCTGAAGGGGGGCTGCTGGGGTCTGCTGGGGCTCAGTCTCTGGAGGGGGTCTCTGAAGGGGGTCTGCTGGGGCTCAGTCTCTGAAGGGGGTCTCTGAAGGGGGTCTGCTGGGGCTCAGTCTCTGAAGGGGGTCTGCTGGGGGTCAGTCTCTGAAGGGGGTCTGCTGGGGCTCAGTCTCTGAAGGGGGTCTGCTGGGGTCTGCTGGGGCTCAGTCTCTGAAGGGGGTCTGCTGGGGTCTGCTGGGGCTCAGTGTCTGAAGAGGGTCTGCTGGGGCTCAGTCTCTGAAGGGGGTCTGCTGGGGCTCAGTCTCTGAAGGGGGTCTGCTGGGGGTCAGTCTCTGAAGGGGGTCTGCTGGGGTCTGCTGGGGGTCAGTCTCTGAAGGGGGTCTGCTGGGGCTCAGTCTCTGAAGGGGGGCTGCTGGGGTCTGCTGGGGCTCAGTCTCTGAAGGGGGTCTGCTGGGGCTCAGTCTCTGAAGGGGGTCTGCTGGGGTCTGCTGGGGCTCAGTCTCTGAAGGGGGTCTGCTGGGGCTCAGTCTCTGAAGGGGGTCTGCTGGGGTCTGCTGGGGCTCAGTCTCTGAAGTGGGTCTGCTGGGGCTCAGTCTCTGAAGGGGGTCTGCTGGGGTCTGCTGGGGCTCAGTCTCTGAAGGGGGTCTGCTGGGGCTCAGTCTCAGAAGGTGGTCTGCTGGGGTCTGCTGGGGCTCAGTCTCTGAAGGGGGTCTGCTGGGGCTCAGTCTCTGAAGGGGGTCTGCTGGGGTCTGCTGGGGCTCAGTCTCTGAAGTGGGTCTGCTGGGGTCTGCTGGGGGTCAGTCTCTGAAAGGGGTGTGCTGGGGCTCAGTCTCTGAAGGGGGTCTGCTGGGGTCTGCTGGGGGTCAGTCTCTGAAGGGGGTCTGCTGGGGCTCAGTCTCTGAAGGGGGTCTGCTGGGGGTCAGTCTCTGAAGGGGGTCTGCTGGGGTCTGCTGGGGGTCAGTCTCTGAAGGAGGTCTGCTGGGGGTCAGTCTCTGAAGGGGGTCTGCTGGGGCTCAGTCTCTGAAGGGGGTCTGCTGGGGTCTGCTGGGGCTCAGTCTCTGAAGTGGGTCTGCTGGGGTCTGCTGGGGGTCAGTCTCTGAAGGGGGTGTGCTGGGGCTCAGTCTCTGAAGGGGGTCTGCTGGGGTCTGCTGGGGCTCAGTCTCTGAAGGGGGTCTGCTGGGGGTCAGTCTCTGAAGGGGGTCTGCTGGGGTCTGCTGGGGGTCAGTCTCTAAAGGAGGTCTGCTGGAGGTCAGTCTCTGAAGGGGGTCTGCTGGGGCTCAGTCTCTGAAGGGGGTCTGCTGGGGCTCAGTCTCTGAAGGGGGTCTGCTGGGGGTCAGTCTCTGAAGGTGGTCTGCTGGGGCTCAGTCTCTGAAGGGGGTCTGCTGGGGCTCAGTCTCTGAAGGGGGTCTGCTGGGGGTCAGTCTCTGAAGGGGGTCTGCTGGGGCTCAGTCTCTGAAGGGGGTCTGCTGGGGCTCAGTCTCTGAAGGGGGTCTGCTGGGGCTCAGTCTCTGAAGGGGGTCTGCTGGGGTCTGCTGGGGCTCAGTCTCTGAAGGGGGTCTGCTGGGGCTCAGTCTCTGAAGGGGGTCTGCTGGGGCTCAGTCTCTGAAGGGGGTCTGCTGGGGTCTGCTGGGGCTCAGTCTCTGAAGGGGGTCTCTGAAGGGGGTCTGCTGGGGCTCAGTCTCTGAAGGGGGTCTCTGAAGGGGGTCTGCTGGGGCTCAGTCTCTGAAGGGGGTCTCTGAAGGGGGTCTGCTGGGGCTCAGTCTCTGAAGGGGGTCTCTGAAGGGGGTCTGCTGGGGCTCAGTCTCTGAAGGGGGTCTGCTGGGGGTCAGTCTCTGAAGGGGGTCTGCTGGGGCTCAGTCTCTGAAGGGGGTCTCTGAAGGGGGTCTGCTGGCTCTGACCTCCCAGTAGTGGCGTCCTGCGGCGTAGCCCTCCTTGGCGCTGACACAGGACCAGACGTCGAAGCGGTGCGGACTGTTTCTGTAGAACTGGAGCTTCTCTCCTCGCTTCACCTGCTTCCGGTCTTCGGACAGGATGAGGAACGGGTACGCCGTGACCGGGTTCAGGACCACATCCTCTGAAGAACAAGGTCCAAACAGACACCAGAACATCAGAGCGGGTCTGTCCCCTGGATGGGGTCCATGTGAGGACATGTGACCAGTGTGTGGGTACCACAGACCCCGCCCCCCCCCTCCCCCCCCGGTGGACGATAATTAACACTGAATGTGTGAATAAAAGACAGTGGAGTGAAAAGTGTCCTACGAAGATGAGCTCATGTTCTACAAATTAAACACGTCGAAAATCCAACTGGAACAGAACCCCCCCCCCCAGCCCACACCCAGTCCACCCATGAGGCTCCTTCTGCAGTAGGGTGGACCCACGCCACTGTTTGGGCTGTGCCCAGCCAAGACCCAAGATCATACATAGAAATATAATAGAAATATAATAGAAATATAATAGAAATACAATATAAATAGAATATAAATAGAATATAAATACAATATAAATATAATACAAATATAATATAAATATAATACAAATATAATATAAATATAATACAAATATAATATAAATATAATATAAATAGAATACAAATACAATATAAATAGAATATAAATATAATACAAATATAATATAAATATAATATAAATATAATATAAATACAATATAAATAGAATATAAATATAATAGAAATACAATAGAAATACAATAGAAATAGAATAGAAATACAATAGAAATATAATATAAATATAATATAAATACAATATAAATATAATATAAATATAATATAAATACAATATAAATAGAATATAAATACAATATAAATAGAATAGAAATATAATAGAAATACAATATAAATATAATATAAATATAATAGAAATACAATATAAATATAATAGAAATACAATATAAATATAATAGAAATACAATATAAATACAATATAAATATAATATAACTACAATATAAATAGAATAGAAATATAATAGAAATACAATATAAATAGAATAGAAATATAATATAAATACAATATAAATATAATAGAAATATAATAGAAATACAATATAAATATAATATAAATACAATATACATATAATATAAATACAATATAAATATAATATAAATACAACATAAATATAATATAAATACAATATAAATACAACATAAATATAACATAAATATAATATAAATATAATATAAATACAATATAAATACAATAATACATAGTTAATAGAATACATAGAACAGAACTCACCCATGTAGACACGGGCCTTCTTGTGTCCTGCAGGACAAACCACAGGTTCATTAACATGTTTGACTGAAGGTTCTAATGGGTTCTGATGTGTTGTCATGTGTTCTCGCATCTTCTAATGTTCTCATGTGTTCTCATGTATTCTGTGTTCACATGTTCTCATGTGATCTAATGTGTTCTCATGGGTTCTCTTGTGTTCTCATGTATTCTGTGTTCACATGTGTTCTCATATGTCCTAATGTTCTAATGTGATCTCATGTGTTCTAATGTGTTCTGCTGGGTTCTTATGTGTTCTCATGTGTTCTACTGGGTTATGTGTTCTCATGTGTTCCACTGTGTTCTGCTGGGTTCTAATGTGTTCTTATGTGTTCTCATGTGTTCTGTTGTGTTCACATGTGTTCTCATGTGTTCCACTGTGTTATCATGTGTTCCACTGTGTTCTGCTGTGTTCTACTGCGTTCTACTGGGTTCTAATGTGTTCTTATGTGTTCTAAGATGTTCTACTGTGTTCTCATGTGTTCTACTGGGTTCTAATGTGTTCTTATGTGTTCTCATGTGTTCTATTGGGTTATGTGTTCTCATGTGTTCTACTGTGTTCTCATGTGTTCCACTGTGTTCTGCTGTGTTCTACTGCGTTCTACTGTGTTCTAATGTGTTCTTATGTGTTCTAAGATGTTCTACTGTGTTCTCATGTGGTCTACTGTGTTCTCATGTGTTCCACTGTGTTCTCATGTGTTCCACTGCGTTCTACTGTGTTCTACTGGGTTCTAATGTGTTCTTATGTGTTCTAAGATGTTCTACTGTGTTCTCATGTGGTCTACTGTGTTCTCATGTGTTCCACTGTGTTCTGCTGTGTTCTACTGTGTTCTACTGGGTTCTAATGTGTTCTAAGATGTTCTACTGTGTTCTCATGTGTTCTACTGGGTTCTCATGTGTTCTACTGGGTTCTATTGGATCTAAACGGTACCTGACACTGGTTTGAGCTTCTTTAAATCTGAAGGAAACAAACAAACAGTGAATAAAGAGATCAAAACATGGAGCTGGAGTCAGCTGGACCAGACTGGACCAGACTGGACCAGACCGGACTGGAGCCAGTGACCTCTGACCTCTGAGCGTCCACTGGCTCTTCCTCAGGTTGGCGCTGCTTCCTCTCAGACTGAGCATGCTCTCTGCCGGCGTCACCTCCCCCGACGAAACTGAAACAACAAACACTGACATTGGAGGGGGTCCAGGGGGGTCCAGGGGGGTCCTGAAGGTTCTGTTCTGGGGTTACACTCACAGGACCCGGCGGACCCTCGGGACCGGGTGTCCCCCGTCCGGATGTCCTCCATCTTGTCCTTGACCTCCATCAGGGAGCTCTTGACCTCCGACAGATGGAAGTGGACCGACAAGTCCTGGTCCTGGTCCTGGTCCTGGTCGGTCTGCTGCTCGTCCACAAGAGACACTGCGTCCTCGAAGCTCTGAAGACCAGAACCACAAGGCCCAGATGAGTCCAAACCACCAGAACCACAAAGCCTGGATGAGTCCAAACCATCAGAACCACAAGGCCCAGATGAGTCCAAACCACCAGAACCACAAAGCCTGGATGAGTCCAAACCATCAGAACCACAAAGCCCAGATGAGTCCAAACCACCAGAACCACAAAGCCTGGATGAGTCCAAACCATCAGAACCACAAGGCCCAGATGAGTCCAAACCACCAGACCCAGATGAGTCCAAACCACCAGAACCGCAAGGCCCAGATGAGTCCAAACCACCAGAACCACAAGGCCCGGATGAGTCCAAATCACCAGAACCACAAGGCCCAGATGAGTCCAAACCATCAGAACCACAAGGCCCAGATGAGTCCAAACCACCAGACCCGGATGAGTCCAAACCACCAGAACCGCAAGGCCCAGGTGAGTCCAAACCATCAGAACCACAAGGCCCAGATGAGTCCAAACCACCAGACCCGGATGAGTCCAAACCACCAGACCCGGATGAGTCCAAACCACCAGAACCGCAAGGCCCAGATAAGTCCAAACCACCAGAACCACAAGGCCCAGATAAGTCCAAGCCATCAGAACTGGATGAGTCCAAACCACCAGAACCACAAGGCCCGGATGAGTCCAAACCACCAGAACCACAAGGCCCGGATGAGTCCAAACCACCAGAACCACAAGGCCCAGATGTGTCCAAATCACCAGAACCACAAGGCCCGGATGAGTCCAAACCACCAGAACCACAAGGCCCGTTTAAGTTGGTTCTGGTTCTTACCTGTAGGAAGCTGATGTGGTCCTGACTGATGGCCTGGACTTCCAGCGTGGCCCTCCTGTCCGTCAGCTGGCTAAGCTCCGCCTCCAGTCTGCTCACAAGCCCCTCCCCTTTTGACATCACAGAGTCCAGCTGGTTCTGGATCCCGCCCACCACCTGAGACCGGATCCGGTCCAGAGAGGCCGAAACCTGGTCCAGCAGGTGTTCCACTTCACCCCGTTCACTGTCAGCGTAGTTCTGAATCACACAGCAACCGATGATCAGTGAACAGGACCAGGACTAGGACCAGGACTAGGACCAGGACTGACCCGGTTCAGACTCACCTTCACCCCATCCAGTTTCCTCTTCAGCTCCAACAGGTGGATCTCCTTGGATTTGATCCGGTTCAGGATCTCCTGCTCCGTCCTCGCAACCTGTTTCTGAAAACAACCAGGTTCAGGGTCAGGGTCCAGAACCACCACAGTTCAGAACCACCACAGTCCAGAACCACCACAGTCCAGAAACCATCCAATGGCTGAGTGTAAATCCATAAATGTGAGTATAAGCCCCTCCCTCCTAAACAACCATTGGCTGATGTGCATCGACCCCTCCTGTGACTGGATGTAAAAGTGTTGATGGTAATAGGCTGTAAATGTAGACACTGACCAATCAGAGTGCAGATAGACAGAGGTGGGCGGGGCTGTGGTACCTGTTTGCTGAGTCGCTCCGTCTGGACGGACACGGTTTTGTGCGTTCGATGTTCCTCCAGGACGCAGATGGCGCAGATACAGCGCTGACAGGTCCGACAGTACACCTGGACCGTGAATGCACCACCACCAAACACACAAACACACCTTGAGCAGAAGAAGAGCACCATGGGTAACGGCTGACTGATCTGACCACGCCCACATCCGACCACACAGCAGGACCACTCACCTCCAGCAGGCGGCGGTGTTCTGAGCATGTGCGGCCCCTCAGCGCCTCCTGCGGGTCCATCAGCGGGTGTTTGGCGTAGAATGGCGTACTGTGATGCGGCTGCACGTGCTCAGTGCAGTAGGAGGCGGTGCAGGTGAGGCAGGAGGCGGTGGCCGGACGCTTCACACCTGTGCACACGTCGCACCACACCACCTCCGCCCCCGACCCCGCCTCCAGCCCCTCCCCTCCCACCGTCCCAAACGGGTTGGCGGCGTCCGCAGTGGCGGCGTCCATCAGCGATGGCGGCGGCGGTAAACCCGCAGCTCCGTAACGACCCACTTTGTATTTATCTGCGATGAGGGCGAAGACTTTGTTGACGCTGAGTCGAGGACGTTCATCGAACTGACGTTTACAGAGAGGACACGAACAGACGGGGGTCGACGCCCAGTAACCACCGATGCACGCCTGGAGACACCAACGAAGAAGAACAGAGGAGTGGGAGGAGCTGGGACGAGCTGAGAGGAGTGGGAGGGGCTGAGAGGAGCTGGGAGGGGCTGGGAGTGGGAGGAGCTGGGAGGAGTGGCAGGGGCTGGGAGAAGCAGGAGGAGGTGGGAGGAGCTGGAGGAGGTGGGAGGAGTGGGAGAAACTGGGTGGAGCAAGGAGGGGCTGGGAGGAGCTGTGTGTATTTGTGTGTATTTGTGTAGTTGTGCATACCTGGCAGAAGTTGTGTGTATTTGTGTGTATTTGTGTGTAGTTGTGTATATTTGTGTGTGTTTGTGTGTAGGTGTGCATATTTGTGTAGTTGTGTGTACCTGGCAGAAGTTGTGTATAGTTGTGAGTATTTGTGTGTAGTTGTGTGTATTTGTGCGTACCTGGCAGAAGGTGTGTATAATTGTGTGTATTTGTGTGTATTTGTGCGTACCTGGCAGAAGTTGTGTCCACAGGGCGTGGACACCGGGTCGTTGAACAGATCCAAACAGATGGAACAGGTGAGTTCTTGCTCCGAGAACAGCTCAGGCCCCGCCTCCGCCATGACAACGCCAAGCCCACTGCCCCACGCAAAGACACACAAAGCCATGTGGAAATACACAAAAACATGAAAAAACCACACACAATACCACACAAAACATGAAGAAATGAATATTCATAAAAATATATTAAAAAATATATAACATACACAAAATCATATATACACACACACCCACACCCACACACATATATATATATATATATATATATATATATATATATATATATATATATATATATATATATATGTATAAATAAAAAGATATTCACAAAACTACAGAAAAAACACACATGCATTCTGGGAGTTCAAAGTCAATAGAGGGAATTCACAAACAAACAAATGATCCATAAAGTGGACGTACCCGTACCCGGTGTCTCCGTCCGCTGCTGACCAATCACCTGCTGTGGACAGGTGTGAGCAGGTGCTCAGGGGGCGGGGCCTCCACACAGCTGTTTGTGGGTGTGTTCAGGGCTCAGGGGGCAGGACCTCCTCGCAGCTGTTTGTGGGCGTGTTCAGGGGGTGGGGCCTCCTCAGCTGTTTGTGGGCGTGTTCAGGGTGACAGACTTAAATCAGCTGTAAAATGAAAAACAACAGGAGTTCATATTTAATAGAATCTGAAAAAGGTTGAACATTAAATATAAAAAACACACCAAACGTGTATTTCAGGTTTTTCTCGTCCATTGGAGTGTGTTTTCCATTCAACCCAGAATGGTTCCGTTCAGCTCAGTTCTGGTGGACTTCAGAACACAAACACAAACCGAAGTCCACAGCAGTGAAGAGCTCAGCACATCCACACACTGAGCCCAACTGAACTGACAACTAAGAACAAACACCTTAATGCTAACACAGTAGTTAGCATGGCTGTGTCCAGAAGTGCTAACACTGCACTGGTTAAAGTCATTATGGGATGTTAGCTGTTAGCCTACTATTGGTTTAGCACTGGTACATGTAACTAGTTGTCATATTTTTAACTGTTTGACCAGAATAAAAAAGATTAAAGGACTGTGTAGCATTAGCGGCTAGCTCCTTACTGTCGGCTAACAGCTGACAGTCATTAGCATCCACCTGTTCAGCCTTAAAACCACAACAAACAACTCAAACTGTTCTAATCCACCGACGATCAGGATTCACTCCAAGTTGAACTTCACTGCATTTCTAATAAAATGTGCAACACAATTAATACCAACCTGGACGATCATTTATAAGACCCACCTGAACCTCCAGACCAGGTCCCAGGTCCCAGGTGGGTTCTGGGACAGATGGGCTTCTCCGTTCATGTAGTCTATTTGGGGCAAGTTTTTAATATAATGCACTTTTCAGTCACTGCTATCCTAATGTCACTGCATAGGTCAATATATAATTATGCTAAAGGCTATAAACTACAGGCTAAAGGCTGAAAGCTAACGGCTGAAGGCTATAAGCTAAAGGCTAACAGCTGAAGGCTACAGGTTATAAGGAAAGGCAAGTTTATTTATTTAGCACATTTCAGCAACAAGGCAATTCAAGGTGCTTCACACTTGACATTGAAATACGACAGGGAAAAAGAAACATTTAAAATATTAGAAAAGAAAAGGTGATTAAAAACAGCAAGTAAGGAAACAACACATAAAACCCAAAATATAAAAACACACACATATTAAAGTAAGAGTTGCAGTGCAGAGTTTCGAAGGAAAATATAAATTTAAAAAGTAAAAAGCAGTAATAAGCTAAAGTCTAACAGCTACAGGCTATAAGCTAATGGCTAAAGGCTACAGGCTGGTGGTGATGTGTTTACTTCAGGGTGTGAATGCAGCTGAACTTCAGCTGTGGGTTGGTCTGGTTGTTCTCTGTCGGTGCATGAATCCAAAGTGCTCAGTGCTCCTGTCGTCACCAGTGGCAGTCTGCTTGAACTGCTTCTTCGCTGGTATTTTCTGTTTTCTTTAATGAGTCTGTTTTATGACCAAGTGAAATAAAGAACCTCTGACCTTTGACCTCAAACAGAAGCAGAAGACCACGGACACGCTCAGTAAATCCACTTCCCAGATCCTGAACCTGGTCCCGGTTCCATCCCAGACCAGAACCTCCACAGACTTCCTGACCTTTGGACTCAACAGTCTGTCAAACAAACCTGAAAGTCCGGTTCCTGTGGGCGGGGCCTACGAGAGGGCGGGGCCTCCAGCGGCCGGTTGGGTGAGTTTCAGCAACACGTACTGGAAAAACACAGAAGGAAAAAAAAAAACAAAACAAAAAAACAGAAGGAATAAAAAAAACACATAAAGAATAAAAAAACACACATAGAAGGAAAAAAACACAGAAGGAATTAAAAAAAAAAAACACAGAAGGAATAAAAAAAAACATACACACACATAGAAGGAAAAAACACAGACAGGAATTAAAAAAAAAAACACACAGAAGGAATAAAAAACAAAAATACATAGAAGGAAAAAAAACAAAAAAAAAAACATACAGAAGGAATAAAACTAACAAAAAAAAAGAAGTTCATCCAGAAATGATGGACTTTAGAAGAAAAATTAGAAACGAGTTTTAATGTTTGTCCCATGTTTCATCTGAAATAAAACTAAACTAAATATGTGATGAGAAGGAACCAAGAGAAGGAGGGGCCCAGTTCTGTGGTCCATGAACCTGCTGCATCAGGACTGGACTGGACTGAAGTGGACTGGACTGAAATGGACTGGACTGACGTGGACTGGACTGAAATGGACTGGACTGACGTGGACTGGACTGGAATGGACTGGACTGACGTGGACTGGACTGGAATGGACTGGACTGACGTGGACTGGACTGGAATTAAACTGATGAACTCAGATTCATTCACATCGTTTCTTTATTAAGTCCAACCTAAACTCAGGCCTTAGACCTGGTCCTGGTCTGATCTGGATCCAGGCAGATCCGGTTCTACCCCATTCCTCTGATAGGCGGAGCTTAGCTGGAGGATCTGGTTCAGCTGCTGCCTCCCTGGCGTCTGATTGGGTGAAGCTCCTCTGTGACTCCATCATGACCCAGTGCATGATGGGAAAATACACATGACACAAACAGAGACTGGGTCAATGTCTCCATGGACGAGTATGAGCCAGTATAACACGGACACAGGTCATATACAGACTGACCGGCTGGACACAGGTCATATACAGACTGACTGGCTGGACACAGGTCATATACAGACTGACCGGCTGGACACAGGTCATTCAGTTTGACCAAAAACGGACACAAAAGACCACAGAACGTCCAGTTCATTCAAAAACAAAACTGACTTTAATCTGATTTGATAATGATCTGAAAATTACAGACAAGAACGTTTGGATCAGAAACAGGAAGTTCAACACGGTTCTGAACATCTGAACGAGTCTGGAGATAAATATGGACTGAAACCCACAGACGGTTCTGCTCCGGGTTCCACCAGAACCACTGACTTCAGGAACAAAAACAGCAGTTCTTTTAGATCTGAGAAAAACATGAGCAGGTCCAGGTGGTTCTGGGGTGGTTCTGCGGTGGGTCTGGGGTGGTTCTGCGGTGGTTCTGTGGTGGGTCTGCGGTGGGTCTGGGGTGGTTCTGCGGTGGGTCTGGGGTGGTTCTGTGGTGGTTCTGTGGTGGTTCTGCGGTGGGTCTGCGGTGGTTCTGTGGTGGGTCTGCGGTGGGTCTGGGGTGGTTCCACTGAGCTCAGGTGGACCTGGTTCCGGTTCAGAAGTCTTTGTAATGCAATAACCTGGAAAACACAGAGTCATGAAAGCAGACGTCATGTGACCTGAAGACGTCATGTGACCTGTAGAACATGTCTCACCTCCAGAGGGGGGCGTGGCCTTTGTTGTTGGCCAATGAGAAGAAGCCGCTGTGAGGGGAGAAGCTGAGGCAGTTGGTTCTGAAACACGTTTTTCTACTGGACACCGGGAAGTTGGAGAAGACGGACAGGCTGGGGAGGTGGAGCTACGGAGGAGGAGCACAGTCACATGACACCAATCAGCCAATCAGCATCTCTGCTTTCAAACAACCGGCGGCAGATCAACAAACCAACGTCCAGGGTCCACTTTATCTGAACCGGGCTCATTAAGACCAGGATCGGGTCCACTTTATCTGAACCGGGCTCATTAAGACCAGGATCGGGTCCACTTTATCTGAACCGGGCTCATTAAGACCAGGATCGGGTCCACTTTATCTGAACTGGGCTCATTAAGACCAGGACCAGGTTCTGAAACGCTGCGTCATCATAGTGATGAGCATGTGCTGGTGTGTAAGCCCCGCCTTCAGTCGGCGACTCACCAGTTTGACCGCCTCGTCCTCGACCCGCGACGCCATGGCCAGGATTTCTGATGAGGGGTTAAAGGTCAGAGAGGTGGCCGGGGTCACCAGGTTCATCACCGCCTTCAGAGGCCTGGGATTGGCTGATTTTAGACACGCCTCCTGGGAGTAGACGTTGACCACGCCTGAGTGAGAGCTGAAGGAAAAATGGAACGGATCAGTCAGCGACGAAAAGCAACGGAAACGAAAAAAGACAAAAACAGACGAAGAAATGAAACTCAAAACATTGTGAAACCGCTCGAATCATCGCAACCATCAATGAAGAAACAAGGCTGTGGGGGCGTGTCTTACCCGCAAGCCAGGTACTGCCCATTTGGCGACGCAGCGATGGATGTCGCCTTCACGCAGCCGTCGTCAGAAAACCTGTGGACGCAACGAGCGCTGCCGACATCCCAAATGAACACCTCGCCCTCATCTGGACGAATACGGAAACACACAAGTGAACACGCTAACACGTAAGTGAACACGCTAACACGTAAGTGAACACGCTAACACACAAGTGAACACGCTAACACACAAGTGAACACGCTAACCCCCTGGTAACACATGGGCCAATCAGCTGATTGATTGATCAGCTGACTCATGGCCATCTGTTTCCATAAATCCGTTGAAACACACATCTATGAAGTTGATCACATGACTGACAGGATATGATGTCACTCACCTGATCCAGCGAAGACTTTACCCCCGTCGTGAGAAAAGGCGACGCCGCAGATGTTTCCGTTGATCTTCATGCTGCGAACGACCTCCTTAGTCTGAAAACACAGAGCGTCTGTCAGAGGAGGCTCCGCCCACTGGCTGTTAGTGCTACGACACCCCGCCCCCGTCACATGACCACACACAGAAGAGGCGGACCTTGAGCGTCAGCAGGTGCAGGTATCCTCTGGAGCCCGACAGCAGCAGAGCGCCTCCTTCAGGACACACACAGAACTCCTTCACTCTGGACTCATTCAGACCTGAAACAAACACAGGAGGGCGGGGCCAGTCCCCTTCAGTCCTCTGACAGACTCTGACCCCTGACTCTGAACCCGACTCTGACCCTTGACCCCTGACTCTGACCCCCTGACCCGTGACCCCTGACCTCTGACGGAGTGCACAGGGGACACTCGTCCCTCCATCATGTCGTACACGTAGAACATCTTGTTCTTCAGACTGGTGGCGATCACGCTGCGTCCGTCGGGGCTGAACTCCGCCCTGTGGACGGGGAAGCGCTCCAGGTGGATGCTCTGGATCTTTGGGTTGGTCTTCCCGTCCACCTGCAGGAGGGACAGCGTTAAAGTCACGTGACCCGGTCCACCTGGGCCTGGGGTGCGGCCCGTTGGACCCCTACCTGGAAGAGGCAGATGGACTGGTCCAGTCCGGCCGTCAAGACCACCTGGGATGTGGGGTGGAACTGGACCGAGGTCAGCCTGTCCTCTGACGGGCGGGCACTGTTGGCGTGGACGCACTTCTTCATCTGAGGACACAGGATGTGGGCGGGGCTTTAATGCCAAGGGGCGGAGCATAGGGATCTGATTACCAATGAGGACACATTTGTCCTCAGAGATTTACAAAGATCTAGAATGAATCAACGGAACCAAAGCACAACCTGTTCCTGAACCGAGCCCAGTAGTTTACAGGTTCTACCCCAGTGGTTTAGAGGTTCTACCCCAGTAGTTAAGAGGTTCTAACCCAGTATCTTACAGG
Organism: Sphaeramia orbicularis; assembly: GCF_902148855.1. Taxonomy (NCBI): domain Eukaryota; kingdom Metazoa; phylum Chordata; class Actinopteri; order Kurtiformes; family Apogonidae; genus Sphaeramia; species Sphaeramia orbicularis. Next base: position 167,985 of record NC_043964.1, read on the forward strand.
TTCTAATCCAGAGTTTAGAAGTTCTAACTCAGTAGTTTAGAGATTCTACCTCGGTAGTTTGGAGGTTCTAACCCGGTAATTTACATGTTCTACCCTGGTAGATTAGAAGTTCTAACCCAGTAGTTTACAGGTTCTAACCCAGTAGTTTAGAGGTTCCAACCCTATAGTTTACAGGTTACAACCCCAACCCAATAAGTTTGCAGGTTCTATCCTCGGTAGTTTAGAGGTTCTACCCTGGTAGTTTAGAGGTTCTAACCCAGCAGTTTACAGGTTCTAACCCCAACCCGGTAGTTTACAGGTTCTAACCCAGCAGTTTACAGGTTCTAACCCCAACCCGGTAGTTTACAGGTTCTAACCCAGTAGTTTACAAGTTCTAACCTGGTAGTTTACAGGTTCTAACCCCAACCCGGTAGTTTACAGGTTCTAACCCCAACCCGGTAGTTTACAGGTTCTAACCTAGTTTTTAGTTTTAACTCTTTGGTGTCTCATGTGACTACATAAACACCTCCAGGCAGAGCCTTGAGTCCGCCTCCCCAGACCTGAACCCGGGTCAGGACTAGGTCCTGGTTTTGCGTACCCTCAGGACTCCGCTGGGCAGACTGTCTGAAGACGACACCAGGTTCCCCGTCCTCCTCAGCAGGTCCTCGTCTTCATCGTCGTCTTCATCTGCAGTAAAGACACAAACATTCAACCACTGAAACAGTCCAACTCCTAGAGCATCATGGGAGCTGTAGTCCAACAGACCACCCATCATCATCACCTTCTTATTTTTACCTTTTCTTTTCTTCTCTTTGATCTCGGCCCATTTAGGAGCCCCGCCCATCGCCTTCTGAAACCTGAGACGCACAGATTAGATTCAGACACACACACACACACACATATACACAGACACATACACACACAGATACTAACTCACTCATACACACACACACAGACACATACACATATACACACATACACACACAGATACTCACTCACTCACTCACACACACACACACACACTCACTGTTCCTTCATCCTCTCCTGCAGTGTGTGTTTGCTGATCCTTGACTCCGCCTCCCCTTTCATCAGGTCTCTACGGTAACGGTGCGTCATGTCCACCCTGCGGCACACACACACACAGGTGGAGGTTATGATGTCACTTCCTGTTTACAGCTCAGGTGCACAGGTGCGGCTCTTACTCCTCCTCCAGCTCGTCGTCCTCGTCCACCCAGGCGGCTCTCCTGATTGGCTGCGGCCGGGACTCGTCCTCGGCGTCTGATTGGTCGGAGTCCTCGTCTTCGTCGACCAATAGGGCGTCGGCGTGGCGCTCGGCATCGTCGTCGTCATCGTCGTCCTGATCAGAGACAAACGTCCATGAAACCCTGAGGACATTATGTCCGCCAGGTGGACCCCGGAGGGGGCGGGGCCACAGGACCGTCACTTCCTGAACCAGGAGATGCTGGGTCTGTGTAACCATGGTGTGTGTGTGTTCATATGTGTGTGTGTTCATGTGTGTGTGTGTTCATGTGTGTGTTCATGTGTGTGTGTGTTCAGTGTGTGTGTGTTCAGTGTGTGTGTGTGTGTGTTCATGTGTGTGTGTTCAGTGTGTGTGTGTTGTGTGTGTGTTCATGTGTGTGTGTTCAGTGTGTGTGTTCATGTGTGTGTGTTCATGTGTGTGTGTTCAGTGTGTGTGTGTTCATATGTGTGTGTGTTCATGTGTGTGTGTGTTCAGTGTGTGTGTGTTCATGTGTGTGTGTTCAGTGTGTGTGTGTGTGTTCATGTGTGTGTGTGTTCATGTGTGTGTGTTCATGTGTGTGTGTTCAGTGTGTGTGTGTGTGTGTGTGTGTTCATATGTGTGTGTGTTCATGTGTGTGTGTGTTCATGTGTGTGTGTTCATGTGTGTGTATTCAGTGTGTGTGTGTGTTCATGTGTGTGTGTTCAGTGTGTGTGTGTGTGTGTGTGTGTGTTCATGTGTGTGTGTGTATGTGTGTGTGTTCAGTGTGTGTGTGTGTGTGTTCATGTGTGTGTGTTCAGTGTGTGTGTGTGTGTGTGTTCATATGTGTGTGTGTTCATATGTGTGTGTGTGTTTGTGTTCATATGTGTGTGTGTTCATATGTGTGTATGTGTTTGTGTTCATATGTGTGTGTGTGTGTTCATGTATGTGTGTGTGTTCATATGTGCGTGTGTGTTCGTGTGTGTGTTCATATGTGTGTGTGTTCATATATGTGTGTGTTCATATGTGTGTGTTCGTGTGTGTGTGTTCGTGTGTGTGTTCATATGTGTGTGTGTTCATATGTGTGTGTGTGTTCGTGTGTGTGTGTTCATATGTGTGTGTGTTCATATGTGTGTGTTCATATGTGTGTGTGTGTTCGTGTGTGTGTTCATATGTGTGTGTGTGTTCGTGTGTGTGTTCATATGTGTGTGTGTTCATGTGTGTGTGTGTTCGTGTGTGTATGTTCATATGTGTGTGTGTGTGTTCGTGTGTGTGTGTTCATGTGTGTGTGTGTTTGTGTGTGTGTGTGTTCATATGTGTGTGTGTGTTCATGTGTGTGTGTTCATATGTGTGTGTGTTCATATGTGTGTGTGTGTTCGTGTGTGTGTGTTCATGTGTGTGTTTGTGTGTGTGTGTTCATATGTGTGTGTGTTCTTATGTGTGTGTGTGTTCGTGTGTGTGTTCATGTGTGTGTGTTCGTGTGTGTGTTCATCTGTGTTTGTGTGAGTGTGTGAGTGTGTGTTCATATGTGTGTGTGTGTGTTCGTGTGTGTGTGTTCATATGTGTGTGTGTTCATGTGTGTGTGTGTTCGTGTGTGTGTGTGTTCATATGTGTGTGTGTGTTCGTGTGTGTGTGTTCATATGTGTGTGTGTTCATGTGTGTGTGTGTTCATATGTGTGTGTGTGTTCATATGTGTGTGTGTTCATATGTGTGTGTGTGTTCGTGTGTGTGTGTTCATGTGTGTGTGTGTTCATGTGTGTGTGTGTTCATATGTGTGTGTGTTCATGTGTGTGTGTGTTCATATGTGTGTGTGTGTTCGTGTGTGTGTGTTCATATGTGTGTGTGTGCTCATGTGTGTGTGTTCATGTGTGTGTGTGTGTGTTCATATGTGTGTGTGTCAGATGAACTGCTCTCTCCTCATGTTCCAGTGTGTCTAACTCTTCTGTTCCAGTTCAGTTCTCACTCGTTTAAATGTACAGTTTGTTTCTTCTTTAATATTAAAGCCTTTGTTTGTTGTTTTTCCTTTTGGTTGAAACAAAACACACACTGAACACACACACTGAACACACACACACACACTGAACACACACACACACACACACACACACACACTCACACACTCACACACTGAACACACACACACACGAACACACACACACACACACAAATGAACACACACACACTCAACACACACACACACACACATGAACACACACACACACTGAACACACACACTGAACACACACACACACACACACACTGAACACACACACTGAACACACACACACACACGAACACACACACACAAACACACACACACACATGAACACACACACACACATGAACACACACACACACACACATGAACACACACACACACATGAACACACACACACATGAACACACACACGAACACACACACACACACACACACACATGAACACACACACACACACACACACACTTCTCTACAGTTTACACTTATAATCTGACTCACATTAAACGTGTTCAGTTTTCTGTATTTGAATCTGATTGTTCAGTTGTGACCACAGCTGTTTACTGATGATCAGACACTTTATGGTGGTGAGTTTGAACACGTGTATGTCGGTTTGGTCAGATGTGGTCAGATCAGAGGTTGCGCTAGACATTTTTATTGTCCGTCATTTTGACGGACAGGGTCGTAAAAATTCCGTCATAACGTATTATTATCCGTCATTTCAAATTTTTATTTTTTAATGATAAAAAGATATATTTAGTAGTATTTAATGTTCAAAAACATTTCAATGATGCAGCAGCTGTAGTTGCTGCTGGCTGATAAACCAACGTGATATCACGACTCGCATAATTATATACGCCACTTATAATTGGTGTGTTCTGCACTGAGGGTCAGGGTTCAGGTTATATGAACCACAGATCTACGCACAAATGGACATGCCATCTAATAACACATGAAAGGTAGAAAATGCGTACATATAGCACACCAAATGCCACTGGCGGATTCCTTGCTTTTCCGTCATCCTCCACCGCATCCGTCCCTCTTTTTTCACCGCGTTTATTACTGACATCGGATTTAACTGGGTTTTCTAAAATAACTAAGGAGACTCGGCTGTCTGCACAGTTTGCGCAAGAAAAGTAGCATCTAATTTGGCTTAAGTCAGAGAAACAACAACACAAGACTGGACACTGACTGAGTAATGTTCACACTCACCATCAACTGGACAGGGGGTCTACTACAGCTGGACTAACTGGACAGGGTCTACTACAGGTGGACTAACTGGACAGGGTCTACTACAGGTGGACTAACTGGACAGGGTCTACTACAGGTGGACTAACTGGACAGGGTCTACTACAGGTGGACTAACTGGACAGGGGTCTACTACAGGTGGACTAACTGGACAGGGTCTACTACAGGTGGACTAACTGGACAGGGGTCTACTACAGGTGGACTAACTGGACAGGGGTCTACTACAGGTGGACTAACTGGACAGGGGTCTACTACAGGTGGACTAACTGGACAGGGTCTACTACAGGTGGACTAACTGGACAGGGTCTACTACAGGTGGACTAACTGGACAGGGTCTACTACAGGTGGACTAACTGGACAGGGTCTACTACAGGTGGACTAACTGGACAGGGGTCTACTACAGGTGGACTAACTGGACAGGGTCTACTACAGGTGGACTAACTGGACAGGGGTTTACTACAGGTGGACTAACTGGACAGGGTCTACTACAGGTGGACTAACTGGACAGGGTCTACTACAGGTGGACTAACTGGACAGGGTCTACTACAGGTGGACTAACTGGACAGGGTCTACTACAGGTGGACTAACTGGACAGGGTCTACTACAGGTGGACTAACTGGACAGGGGGTCTACTACAGGTGGACTAACTGGACAGGGTCTACTACAGGTGGACTAACTGGACAGGGTCTACTACAGGTGGACTAACTGGACAGGGTCTACTACAGGTGGACTAACAGTGAGTCATGTGACTGCAGTACCGCTGTTGTATTCAGTGTAGTTGTGAACAGTGGTGCTGTTGGTTCTATACAGGTGGATGTTGGTTCTATACAGGTGGATGCTGTTCTGGACTGTTTGATGCCTTGCTCACAGACAGACCAGTGATTCTGCAGCAGGTTCTGTTCACAGTGTTGTGTTAAACTTTCTTTGGTAGTGTTAGAGACTGGTGTGTGTGTGTGTGTGTGTGTGTGTGTGTGTTCCTTTAAGTGCGAGAGCGGTGTGTGGTGCGTGCGTGAACGTATGGTGTGAGTGGTCGAGCAAGGTGAGGGAGCGGCAGTTTTGAGTATGAGTGTGTAAGAGGACAGAAGGAAAAAGTGCACAAACATCCATATACTGTGCATAAATAAAAGCTGCTGTCTTCCACTACTGGTAAGGGAGTTAACCCACATCGGCCCTGGAGGAAACCTGCCCTGTTCTCGATGACTACGGTCGGACGAGCCGAGCAGGAGAGGTTAACAGTAGATTACCCTCAGGATCTGAATCTGTCAAAATGACGGACGGCCTTCAGAATTTTCCGTCATTTAAAAAAAAAAATCTGTCAATGACGGAATATTTTCGGTTAACGCGACCTCTGGGTCAGATGTGGTCGGATGTGATCGGATGTGGTCGGATGTGATCGGATGTGGTCGGATGTGGTCGGATGTGATCGGATGTGGTCGGATGTGATCGGATGTGATCGGATGTGATCAGATGTGGCGCTTTAGTCCCAGACTTCCTCAGATCCATGACATCTTCTGCTTTTCTTTCTCGTGTGTGACTGTTGGTCTGGAATTGAAACGTTCAAATGGATAAAAGTGTGACAGCTGTGTTGTGGGTTCAGCCCCCCCGAACCTCTGGTCCTAGAACCACAAAGCCCTGAACACAAGGATGAAGTCTGGACCAAAGGATTCAAACAAAGAAAAAAAAAAGAGTCAGTTCAGATCAACACATGGAACCTGATGAACCCCGGACCATGAATAAAAGACTGTTCTGGTTAGAGGGGTTAGGGGGGTTAGGGTCAGGCTAACCCTAACCCAGGATCAGTTCAGAACTCAGTCCAGATCAAACCAGATCCAACTGACCCACTTTAGAGGGTCTGAATTGGACTCCCCTCATGTCCCCGGTACCAGAGCCCGGTCCGGTGTGGCATAAAATACGGACCTTGTAAAATTTGGACCCATTTGGAACTTGCGCATGCGCGAGCGCAGCCTTACCGGATGTCAGGTTCAGCGAGGCTTATGAAGTAAGTACCTTGCGAGTAGAATAGTGCGCTTTTGGGTTGGGTTAGGATTAGGGGTTAGGGTTAGGGTTTAGGGGTCGCTGAACCTGACATCCGGTAAGGCTGCGCTTGCGCATGCGCAAATTCCAAATAGGTCCAAATTTTACAAGGTCCGTATTTTATCCCACACCGGGTCCGGGTCTCACCTGTCTCAGTCGGTCCAGCAGCTGGTCCTCGGGTCCGAACACCAGGTCCTCGAGGATCCGGACCGAGTGGTCCTCCTGGCCCAGGGTCTTCAGCCTCTTCAGGTTCTGCTGTTTCCGGTCCTCCTGGTCCTGGTCCGACCTGCGGCTCCGGGGTCTCTTAGAGGCCGGACCCGGGTTCACAGGACCCGGCAGCTCGATATAGTCTCCGTCCATCGGATTCACGATCTAAACACGGACCAGGTCTAGACTCTGCACATGGGGGACCGTGTTTTTACTCGAAACATGTGCTTCCGGTTCAGGATTCCGGTTCCGGTTCACACCTTCAACATAAAAGCCTGCCCCCTGGCGGCAGATAAATAAAATAAAATAAAATAAGATGTTTATGTCGGTTTCATTCAATCTAATAATTAAAACCAAAATCAAACAAAAATCAAAAGAAAATAAATAATTTTACAAGAAACTGAATGAAATAAATGAACAAATAAAGTTGTTGATAAATAATCAAAGCTAAACTTCATATTTCATCCTTTTTATGAGGAATTTGAATAAAAACATTCATTTTCACATTGTGAACAAGTTTCTTCTGTTGTTCAGTTTAGTTTTTATTTCAACATTTGGTTCGTTTGTTTCATGAACGTAAATGATCATTTTTGTCATTTCTGCAAAAATGGTGATTTTAATTATTTGCATTTTTTTTATTCTTCTTATTTTGTGGATTTCATCGTAATTTTTTGTGAATTTTACTGTTTTGGTTTTTTGTGGGAATTATTTATTTACAGACGTGGATTAAAAAACAAAACAAAACCAAAAACAAAACCAGTGAATAAACTGATCCACAATAATGAGTTTAATGGTTTGTTTTTAATGTGGAATATTTCCAGATTCTTTGAACAGATTCAGATCTGATTCTGAAAATGTCAGCGAATCATTTCTTGTATTTGATCCAGTTTTAGGTGGATCAGGGTTCGGTGGTTTTATTTCCAGGTTCTGATCATAAACGGGTTCATTCACAGACAGACTCTGAACAGAACTTTTATTGAAGTTTAGTTACAGTTGAAGAGCATGCGGTTCAACTGGACCCACATCAGGCCGGGTCCAGGTTCAACTGGACCCACATCAGGCCGGGTCCAGGTTCAACTGGACCCACATCAGGCCGGGTCCAAGTTCAACTGGACCCACATCAGACCGGGTCCAAGTTCAACTGGACCCACATCAGACCGGGTCCAGGTTCAAGTGGATCCACATCAGACCAGATCCAGGTTGACATGGATCTACAGGATCAGGACTAAACACTGAACAGGTTTGGATTCTTCGTCCTGTTTCTGAACAAACGTTTATTTATTTATTGACAACAAATGTTCATTAATGTTCATTAATGCTTATTCATGTTTATAAGGCAAAGACGTTCAAGACGTTAACCACAAACTAAATAGAAGCAGGAAAACAGGACCCGGATCCACCAGGACCCAGATCCACCAGGACCCGGATCCACCAGGACCCGGATCCGGACCTGGATAGACCCAAACCAGGAGGATCCGGATCAAATCCATGGCACCGGTTTAAGACCAGGAGGAGACGAGCTAATGCTAATGCTAATACTAATTAGTGAGTCAGTGAAATGTTTGGGTGGAACCTGTTGACCACACCCACAGTGGAGCTGTCAATCACACATGTCAATCAAAGCCTCTATTGGACCAGAGTTCTGACGAATGGAGGAAACATCTAGATCTGGACCAAGGCCCTGAGACGGTCCACATGGAACCAGTAAAACCACAATGGGTCCTGGACTGAATATGACGAGTGGGTCCAGGGGGTTCAGGTGAGTCCAAGTGGGCCCAGGGGGTCCAGGGGGTTCAGGTGAGTCCAGGTGGGCCTAGGTGGTTCAGGTGATTCCAAGTGGGCCCAGGGGGGTCCAGGTAGTCCAGGTGGTTCAGGTGAATCCAAGTGGGCCCAGAGGGTCCAGGTGAATCCAAGTGGGCCCAGGTGGTTCAGGTGAGTCCAAGTGGGCCCAGGGGGGTCCAGGTGAGTCCAGGTGGGCCTAGGTGGTTCAGGTGAGTCCAGGTGGGCCTAGGTGGTTCAGGTGATTCCAAGTGGGCCCAGGTAGTCCAGGTGGTTCAGGTGAATCCAAGTGGGCCCAGAGGGTCCAGGTAGTCCAGGTGAATCCAAGTGGGCCCAGGTGAGCCCAGGTGGTTCAGGTGAGTCCAAGTGGGCCCAGGTGGTTCAGGTGAGTCCAAGTGGGCCCAGGGGGGTCCAGGTGAGTCCAGGTGGGCCCAGGGGGGTCCAGGTGAGTCCAGGTGGGCCCAGGTGGTTCACGTGAGTCCAAGTGGGCCCAGGTGGTTCAGGTGAATCCAAGTGGGCCCAGGTGAGTCCAGGTGAGCCCAGGTGGTTCAGGTGAGTCCAAGTGGGCCCAGGGGGGTCCAGGTGAGTCCAGGTGAGTCCAGGTGGGCCCAGGTGGTCCAGTTTGAGTGTCTCTATCTTGGCACTTTAACGTCTCCCCAGATTCTGCTCAAGTCCGTCCTCCCTCTTTGATGATCAGCTGATCTCAGGTCAGGTGACCTCTGTTGGTGGACCTGGAGTCCACCTGTGACGTTCATGTGAGCCGTGGCTGCGGGCGTAAACGTCAGAACCACATGAACAGATCCGCCTGAATTGAATGTTTCTGGACTTTTCTGGGTTCTTGTTCTAATTTATTTGTAAATGAAGTGAATTTGATGAAACCACAGATGGTTTTTATTTCTGTTTCATCTGTTGATTTGTTGTAAATTAATGTTTGTTGCTGTTAACGGGTCAGAACTGTCTTTTATTGTGAAAGGACCAACAGGAAGTGTCCCTGGGTTCATGTACGACTTTAAGGTGTTTTTACAACATTCTGTTTCATTTCATTGAACCAGAACGTCGGCATGGAAACAGAACAGACACGCCCACAAAATACTGAACTGCTCCTTTAAATGTTCAACACAGGAAATTAAAAAAAACAAAACACTGAGGAAGAGTTTGGAGCAGCTCCACCCACATTCTTCTTCTGCTTTCCTTCAGGCTCCGCCCACCGCCAGGGAACAATGTTTCTTCGAAATAAAAGTGCAAAAAGTGCAGAAATAAAAACCACGGCGGGAAGAAGCTGCAGACCAATCAGAGTCTGAGTTTTCATCACATGGCTTTAAACTCTGGCTCCTCCTTCACGTTCTTATTGGTCTATTAGTCGGTCCGTCTGCCAGGAGGCGGAGATGAGGTGGAGATGAGGAGGTGAGGATGCTGAAGCTGCAGATCATCAGATGGACGGAGGCGATGTGATGGTCGCGATGGATTTAAGGTTCACCTGCCGACGGGAGGAAGGGGCGGAGCTCCGCGCATCACTGAAGAAAAACAACAACAACACTGTCTTTAACAGATTAGAACAGGAAGTAGACATAAGAGGAAGTAGACACAACAGGAGGTAGACATAAAAGACAGACGCAACAGGGAGTAGTGACAAGAGGAAGTAGATGCAGGAAGTTGATGGAACAGGAAGTAGAGGTATCAGAAAGTAAACACAAAAGGAAGTAGCTGCTACAGGAAGCAGTCAGCACACATGGGGTTAAACATCTTATTACAGGATGTTGGTTTATTTTTGTCTGTTAAACCACTTTGCACTATTTGTAGATAATTAAGCAATTACTACATTCAATTTATTTTTTTTATACTAAGATGCATGTAACATTTATTTTAGAACCAGAACATTTCATACAGTTATAAACTGACCTTTGATATGACTTCCCTGTGTGACCCCTGACCTTTGACCTGCCTCTGTGACCTTTGACCTTCCTCTGTGTGACCCCTGACTTTTGACCTACCTGTGACCTTTGACCTTCCTCTGTGTGACCCCCGACCTTTGACCTTCCTCTGTGTGACCCCTGACCTTTGACCTGCCTCTGTGACCTTTGACCTTCCTCTGTGTGACCCCTGACTTTTGACCTACCTGTGACCTTTGACCTTCCTCTGTGTGACCCCCGACCTTTGACCTTCCTCTGTGTGACCCCTGACCTTTGACCTACCTCTGTTGGCCTTGCTGGGGTAGATCTTGGTGAAGTGCCGGTACTCGTCTGGAGGAGGGAAATCGTCCAGAGGATGGAACGAATATTTGGACTCAAAATCATCTGGAGAGAAAAGAAAAACCTGATCAATAACTGATCAAGTGATCAGTGTCTAATGAGGTCAGAGGTCAGCGGTGTGACACTGGAACAAAGAAAGGAAGGAACCGACAGGAGGAACGACGACCAATCAGACTCACCGACAAAGGAGCGGGGGAGGGAGGACGAATGCCCGTTTCGGATGGGGGGGGGTGGAGGGGGAGGGGCAGCAGGGGTTCGGGAGGGAGGGGGCGGAGGCTTCCCTCTGGATGGAGGGTCAGAGGTCAGCGAGGGGCTACCGTGTGTCCTGTAAGGAGGGGGGGGCGGGGCCTCTCTGCCGCCAGACCGAGATGAGGACGACGAAGATTGGATGGGAACTGGAGGAGCTGAGGAGACAGATCAATACAGGCGATCAATACAGGCGATCAATACAGGCGATCAATACAGGTGAATGGTACTCACCTGCTCCTCTACCTGGCGGCTCTCTGATGGGGGGCGGCGGCCTGTTTGCCTGTTGGGAGGGGGTGGGGGAGGCAGGAGGAGGCGGTGGGGCAGGGCCTCTGGTGGGGGTGTGGCCTCCAGGTGAAGGGGCGGTCCTCTTGTTACTCAGGGAGTTGTGTCGCTGCGGCAGCTCTGGCGCCGTGTCGCTGCTGGCAGCTGGACCGTTAGCAACACGATAAGGTGGAGGGGGCGGGGCCAGGGAGGAGGAGGTGGGGTTTCCTCCGGAGGTGGGGGGGCGTCTGTTGTTGCTAGGCGATGGGGGGGGTTTGGAGGGTAGGGGAGGAGTGTTGTTGGGAGTTGGGGGGAGGGGTTTCTCTCTGTTGTAAGAGGAGGAGGATGAGGAGGGGGGAGAGGGGGCGTTTCCACGGCGACTGAGTGGTGGAGGGGGGGCAGAGGAAGGGGAGGAAGGGGAGGAGCTCAGGTTGGGGAGGGAGGGGCGCTGGGAGCGACACGTCTCCATGGGCGACGAGGCCTGAGGGGAGGGGCTCTCAGTGTCATCGTGGCGATGGCTGGGTGGGCGGGGTGCTGCGGCGCGAGTGGAGGGGGAGCGTCCGGACGACCCGTCTGAAAAACAAACAAATAAACAAACAAATTAAAGCGGAAACGGAAACATGAGGGCCAATCACTGCGCCAACACTGACCTCCCACTGGACGGAGTTTGGGAACGCCCCCTGTGAACAGACTTCCCATTGGTGGAGCAGATCCTGATGGACTGGATGCTCCGCTGCCATTGGCTCCTCCTGTTGCTGTCCCGCCTCCTTTGGGCTCTGAGAACCACAACCATTGGACAGAGTGAGTGAAGGCCCCACCTCCTGAAGGCATGATGTCACTAAACTATGACGTCACACAATGATGTCACTGACTGGATGAATGTGATGGTGCCTTCAAATGGAGTTGGATTTAACACATTCACGTCCATATGGATGCTGACGGAGGTGTGTTTAAAAAGGATGGAGGTCATTCATTCATTTGTTCATTCATTTGTTTGTTCATTCGTTCATTGGTGGATGCTGAGCTCATATATATTCTAACTTCATTCCTCTCAGGTTTGTGTTTGGGTTCATAGTCCAGTTTGGGCTTCGCTGCGTTTCTGTGGTAACGTTACCGTCGGTTCCTTCTAATGGTCTGTGTTGTAAAATGAGATCAGTTTGAGCTCTATTTGAAGGCGGGGAGGTGCGTTCAGGTACATTCAGGTGCGTTCAGGTACATTCAGGTGCGTTCAGGTACGTTCAGGTGTCAGTATGAGGTGGAGTGAGGTGAAGTGAAGTAAAACCAAATGATGTGTTTACGGTCCCACGCCGCTCCGATTGGTCATCGACAGCACAACATGAGTGACAAACAGACAAAGAACACCACAAACATGTTAAAGTGGGTTATGACATCACAGGGCTGCAGTCACATGACCAATCACCTAGAGTCAATGTACAGGATTGGATTGATTATTGATTAGACACATCAGAGGAAAACCATGAGACCCAGTCTAAACCCAACTGAATCCTGAACCCCCCCCCCCCCCCCCAATCCTAGAGTTGTCCAGGTGAGTCCTGGTGGATCTGATGTGTCCAATCCCATCACCTGTCCAGGTAAACCCCGCCTCTGCACAGGTAAACCCCGCCTCTGCACAGCGGACCGGGTTTGCAGCTAGCACAGCTAGCGCGCTAACTGCGTCCCTGTGCGGTTTACCTGTCACCTGTGGACAGGTGCACCAAACATTCCCCTACGTCTGCTCTGTGGAGGCCGCTGGGACCGTCAACCACACACTGCCTCCAGCCCATGAGCAAACAAGTAGCATCAATCAAACAGTTCAGCGCTCTGCAGGACGCCACGGGTCAGCCGCAACCAGCCGCCACCTCGCCTCACCCTCACCTGACTTCACCTGTCACATGACCCCCACCTATGCACCCATCCACATTTATTCACTACTGACCCGATCCTGATCCCTGACCGATACTGTTCCCATAGCAACAGGTCTGATCCCTGACTGGTACCTGCCCATACCGATACTGTTCCCATAGCAACAGGTCTGATCCCTGACTGGTACCTGCCCATACCGATACTGTTCCCATAGCAACAGGTCTGATCCCTGACTGGTACCTGCCCATACCGATACTGTTCTGATGCCACAGGTCTGATCCCTGACTGGTACCTGCCCATACCGATACTGTTCTGATGCCACAGGTCTGATCCCTGACTGGTACCTGCCCATACCGATACTGTTCTGATGCCACAGGTCTGATCCCTGACTGGTACCTGCCCATACCGATACTGTTCTGATGCCACAGGTCTGATCCCTGACTGGTACCTGCCCATACCGATACTGTTCTGATGCCACAGGTCTGTCTGCTTTCAGCTTCTTCTTCCATTCCTGTTGATTTTACATGAGGCTGTAATCACCTGTCCAGGTCAGTCTAATGTGAATGACACTTAATCATGTAAGTGGAAGGGTTTCAAACTGACCGTCAACATTTACTAAATCCAACACAGATCCATATGAAGGGTTAGCTGGTCTAACACTGACCCCCTACAAAGAAAAGACAGTCTGGGCACCAGGGGCTCTACGGTCCAATATTTACACTGGGGGTGGAACAGGGGGAAAAAAAAGAGTGACAGTACGTTTTCAGTAGGGAAGGACATCAGTGGAGGGGGGGGGGGGGGGGTGCTCACCTGTCCCCTGACCCTCACCTGTCCCCTGACCCTCAGACACTTTGAACTCTTAAAAATCCAAAAATTACATTTAACAGCCTGGTTTTTTTTCTTTCCAGAGGCTGACTGATGTTCTCCTAATGCTGCCTTTTTGCGGAGGTGGGCGTGGCCTTTTTATAGAGGAAGGTGTGGCCTCTTTAAGGAAGCGGGCGTAGCCTCCGCTCCGCCGGCGGCTGGCGGCCTCAGCAGACCCGGTGCCCCTGCAGAGCCCTGGTACCATCAGAAGGTGAGGTGTTCCTTACTGTCCAGAGCCAGAGCAGAGCCCCTGTCGGCGGTGGTCGGCTGGTCAGTCGGCGCCCCCTGCTGTTTGGCCTGGCTCTGCTGCTGCTGCTGGTGTAGGTATTGGTATAAGCGAATGTATGGGTGCTCTGTGGGTGTCTGGCTCTGGGGGGTTTGAGTCTTACTGTCGAGCAGCGGAGCGCTGCGGTCGTTCACCACCGCCACCTTCCTCAGCTTGGTGCCTTTACAGATGTCAGACAGGAGGGCGCCGCGACCTTTGACCTCCTCTCTGCTCAGCTTGGGAGGGGTGGTGTTGGCCTGCAAGGGATTATGGGAAAGGAGAGAAGGACGGTGACATCACAGCCCAGGGTACAGAGGTTTACATGGTTTACATCAGGGCTGTCAAACTCATTTTGGTTCAGTTCCACATACAACCTAATATGAGCTGAAGTGGGCTGGACCAGTGAAGTCATATAAATAATAGGATAAGAACTGATAAATAATGTCAACTCCAATGTTGTCTCTATGTTTTTGAGTGAAAAAAGCAAAATTCCTTAAAGAAAATGTTTACATATACGAACTGCACTTAAACATAACATGAACAAATATGAACAACCTGAAAGTTCTTAAGAAAAAAATTGCAAAATTTAACAACATTACACCTTACTTTATCAGTTATATATGTGCATCACAACTTACAGATCACAGTGGATCTACAAATGCACAAAACATTGAATAACAGGCAGAATATTGTTAAAATTTCACATACTTAAGACATTTTTGTTCAGGTTATTCACATTTTTTGTAAAAGGCTAGTCTGTAAATGTAAACATTTGCGTAACTTTACTGTTTTTACACTAAAACAAAGGAGAAAAAAATGGTTTTCATTATTTAGAGGTTATTAGGATAGTATTTTACTGGTCTGACCCACTTTAGATTAAATTGACCTAAAATAAATTTAACATCCTTGATTGTTAATTATATTAGTGTAATTTTTGCATTTCACAAATTCATCCCAGGGGCCGGACTGGAGAGTTTGGTGGGCCAGTTTTGGCCCCCGGGCCACATGTTTGACATCTGTGGTCACATGGTCACTGTAGGACTGTCCTGGTTTAATGTGGTCTGGTCTGAACTCATGTGTACAAGTGTTCCACCAACAGGAACCTGGTTCTGGTTCAGGTCCAGTAATGCTGCATTTCCACTATGTGGAACCAGCTCAGCTCGGCTCGACTCCACTGTGGTACCAGGTCCTATTCCAGACCGGTTCCACTCTGGTACCAGGTCCTATTCCAGACCGGTTCCACTCTGGTACCAGGTCCTATTCCAGACCCTTTCCACTCTGGTACCAGGTCCTATTCCAGACCGGTTCCACTCTGGTACCAGGTCCTATTCCAGACCCTTTCCATTCCAGATCCTCCCTCTTTCCAGTCCCTGGTCGTCATAGCGATGCGGTGCGTTCCTTCTGTGTGCTCTGCTCACAGTTGCTGATAAACTCACTGGTTGCCTGTTGTCTGGTCAAACTCCTGCTGAATGTTTGCGTCTGAACCTCCTGGACAAACCATGGTGTAGTTTTACAGACTGTCATCATGTGGATTCACCTACTGACAGATTTACTGGAAAAGGGCGGGGCACACACACCACTCTGACCAATCAGAGGTCTGCAGTGTTTACACAGTGTCACCTTTAGGATCTGGTCCCCAGTCCTGGAACCTCAGCAGAGGAGGTACCAAAAACTAGTACCAGGTACCAGATTCCTAAAAACTAGTACCAGGTACCAGATTCCACAAAACTAGGACCAGGTACCAGATTCCTAAAAACTAGTACCAGGTACCAGAGTCCAAAAAACTAGGACCAGGTACCAGAGTCCAAAAAACTAGTACCAGGTACCAGAGTCCAGGTCCTATTTCATAATGGAAACGCAAAAAGGCTGAGTTGAGCCGAGCCGGTACCACGTAGTAGAAACACAACACAACAGCGCTGGGTCTAAAACCACTTAGCTGTTCCGTGGACTAGACTCAGGCTGGATCCGGTACCCCACTAATACTGTCCCTGATGTCCTTGACAACGAGTCGGATGTCTACACTGGACGTGGGTTTAAAAGGACAGAGCCTCCCACGGTCCACCAGACCACAGACCCACCTCTGTGGTTCTGGAACCTGCTGCCGGTCCTGGTGGAACCGCGGCGACTCGGATGGGTTCAGTACTTCAAACTGACCTGACAACAGGAGGATTGAGTCCATTATAAAAGTTTAATGAGGAGGACCAGCCCATTAGAACCAACCAGAACATCTGTAGAACCCACCAGAACATCTGTAGAACCAACCAGAACATCTGTAGAACCACCTTCAGACAGATGTCCAGCTCCAGAAGGGTTACAGACACACCCTGAGACCAGAACCACCAGAGTCTGCCCCACTTCCACAGGTTTATCTGATCACACTGTGGATCCCAGTGGGTCTGAGTGACCGGTCCCAGAACCGGTCCAGGTCTAGTGCACAAGTTCTCCCAACTGAGTAGAGATGGTGGACTCACTGTAGACCAATAGACTCTGAAGAAGGTGGATGAGTTCTGGACCTCAGGACCCCCATTAAGATCTAGTCCAGTCCAGTCCAAAACCCTCCATTGACTCTTGTCAGTGGTCACTCTGGTCAGTGGTCAGTCTGGTCAGGGGTCACTCTGGTTGGTTCCTGAGGGGTCCTGGTGGAATGGGGGGTTGGGGTTCTTTCAGGTCTTTGTTTGGTTCAGACCCAACATCTGAGTCTGGACCGAAGTGACCCGGTTCAGCTCCAGATCAGACGCAGACAGTTCCCTAAAGGCATCAGTGGGTGAGGAGGGGGAGGAGGGTGTGTTTACCTGGCTGAAGGTGGGGGGAGGAGGCGGGCCCCCGGGGGGAGGAGGAGGGGGTGGGATGGGCATCCTGCTGTGATTGGTCACACCTGAAGAACCTGAAAAGAAAGGACAGGGGGTTCAGAACAGAACCAGCACACAGGACCACATAGACCTGGACCACATAGAACAGAACCAGCACACAGGACCACATAGACCTGGACCACATAGACTCTGATGGCATTCTTCATATTCATAAAGGCGTTTGTGTGAAAGTTCAGCCTTTAAAAACTCTAAATATGTTCACAACAAACAACAAATGCACTAAGAACACACAGATACTGTTCTGAAGGACCTTCAACCTCCAGACTGTCCCACACATGGATTCAAGACCATTTTCAACACTTTTTTGCTCCAGGAATGAAAAAAGCATTTAACTGTTGAAACGTTCATTGGTTTATTTTTCCTCGTCATTCGTTTATTCGTTCGTTCATTCATTCATGCTTTTTTAAAGCTGCGTATGACTTTCATCACCAGTTTTTCATTCAGTCTGTCCAACCCCAGTCATATCCTCAGTATCCTGAATGTGAAATGTCCATAAGTGTCCAGTGACCTGCTGGTTCTGTTTGTGGTGGAGAACACTGTGAAAGTGTTCACTGTGACGGAACAGATTCAGTTGAGTGATGACGGACAGACTAAAGGGGTCATGATACTGAGGACAGGACTGGGCTTGGACAGGTGGGACGAACGTCAGACGCAGCTTTAGAGTCCACAGGACAAGGAAACAAACGCACACAACAGGAACAGAACAGATCCATGTGTTTGGGACACATCAAGGCTGGACCATCAGTCAGACCACATGTTCAATGTAAACCTTTAAACTGAACTACTGTTGGACAGACCAGGGCTGGAACAGCTGACTCAGATCATTCTGGAACTCTGCACATGAATGAACAGATAAATGTCGTATCGCAGCCGCACAGCGTTGAACACCACAAACATGTGACTGGTCCGATGGTGTGTGTGAACCAAGGTTATTATCATTAACGAAAACTAACGAAATGTCGAAAACTAATATTGAAAAAAACATTTTAGTTAACTGGAATAAATAAAAATTCAAATTAAAAGAAAAAAACAATAACTAACTAAAACGGATACAAATTATGGACAAAATTCCCTTTGTTTTCCTCTTTGTTAATGTTGATATAGGACAGAACATGTGAACACTTTGTCTCAGATCAGCGGTAGAACAGAGGTATAGAAGTCCAACGGTGAAAGGATGGAAAGCAGAGTGCTTTTAAAATGCTTCAAATAACCATTATTTAATCAAACAGTGTTAAATAATAATAAATAAGATATAAACAAAAAAGAAAAACAAAAAACTAAAATGAACCTCCACAATATCAGCATTTGAATAAATACCTAAAAATATCCAGACAGTACTTTTTAATATCGATACAGTATTGTGAAATGAATTATCCTGATATACTGCAGAGGTGATCATTTCTAACAGCCCTGTTTGACACCTGTGTTCTAGAGCTTTGACAGTCCTCTTGGGCAGTACCTGTCCCCCCCATATTGCTCTCTATGCCTGCCCCCCACCCCCACCCCCACCCCCACACACACACACACACACACACACACACACACACACACTGTAGTGTGGCTTTAACACCTTTAAACAGACCAGACTTCCATCTAAAACTGAAAAATATATCATATCTAAAAGTAATGAAAAAATAACTACATCTCAAAATGTAATTACATATTTTGAACATGACATTCGTAATTTAGAATTTGTTGTAAATTTGATCATTTTATATACACAAAAATAAATATACCCAAACACACATCCAAATTTTAAAATCTTTCTGATGGAATTTGAAAAATATATTAAATCATCAGAATTTATTTTTAACACAAAAAGCACTAGCACCCTGGAAATTTATAAAGGAATCTTTAAAATAGGCTGAACTCTCTGATGTATTTATTTTTGTAAGATGTTTTTTTTAAATATACTATTATTTGTATATTCTTCTTTGTGTCTTTAACTCTATGCATTTTTTTTTACTTATTTGTTCAAATGCTTTTTTTTGACATCTTGATGTTTGATCAAAATTAATATGTCTTGTATACCTAAATATTTTCAATAATAAAGAAAGGATATATCACAAACGTAAATAAAACACTTACTCTTAACCTCCTCAGACCCAGCTATGAGTTTTCTGTCCACATTTGTGGGCAAGAGTTTCACAACTTTATACAAAAAAAAAAAAAAAAGAAAAAACTGTCCACCACAAAAGACATTCCATAAAAATTTTAAAAACTGCATCTGAAAAAACTGTTGCATCATGATGTTATTAATATAGACACTGATTTAATAAAAACAAAAATATAGCTTGTACTTTGCTGACATTTCCTGGGTCTTAGGAGGTTAACTAACAAAAAAAAAAATCAAAGAGTGGACTTCCAGCCAAACCTCCTGGGGCCTCATGTACAAAGACTTGCGTGGATTTCATACTGAAACCTGCCGTACGCCCAAATCCAGAAAAGTCCGAACGCACAAAAAAATCCAGATGTATGAAACTGTGCGTACGCCCGAATCCAAGTACATTTCCTTTATACATCCCAATCAGCGTGGAATTGAGCGCATATGTTGGAGTACCTGACTCCTCCCTCTCCACGCCCATATTTAAATATGCAAATCAGCATAAACGGGGTCTGCAGGTGGAATTCCCTCTGGGATTCCCCTGTCTGCAGGATCAGACGATGACGTCAAGGTGGACGCGAAGCGGAGGCCGAAACAGGCGGAAGAAGAAAAGAGACGAACTGAGACCGTTTGAGGAAAGAGTCGCCGATACTGTGACACTTTTCTCATAGGGCTGATGCGGATCACCCCCAAGATAAATATAGATTTAGTATTAGTGTCAGTCACACATGAGTTCATTCTACGGGTCATACACAGTCTGATCACAGATAAACAGGATAAAGGTTCATGTGTGATCATGTCAGGAAATCAAAGAGGAAATCACAGACTGACTCATGTTTAATCACTCAAATTATTATTTTCCAACAATGACACAGTAGACAGTCAGACCCAGGACCATCCTCCTGTCACAGAGGCTCCTGTTGACTCCCCAGTGTTAGCCGGTCCTCCGGTCCGCCACAGCCCACTGCTGATGCCCATCAGACCGGCATGGGTCTGTACTGACCCGAGTCACATTAGGACATCGTGAGGACAATGGGCGGAGTCAATGAGCGACTGGACCGACTAATAAATGTTCTCACAGACATGAACACTATATTTATCAACCTATGAATTTTAGGTCCTTGTCTCTTTGCTGTTGCTGAATGTCCATCCGGGCAGGATTGGCATTGATGGATACAGGGTCTAATTGGTTCTGGTTCTGGTTCTGTTGGTGGATGTGCTGCTCTGACAGTAGGATGACGTGTCTGTGTGTTCATTGTTCTTCTGTGTATCTCCGATGTGCACATCAATCGGAGGAATGACCTTTTCCACATTATTAACAGTTTCTCAGTGTCACCTCTAAGTGTCGCCAATGGTTCCAAAGCACTAGAAACGTGCGTACGCCAGCTGTGGAGTTGGCGTGAAGGAGCGCACATTTCCACGGTCATTTCAGTCTTTATACATCTGAACGTGAGCGTGGAAAAGGGCGTACGCCAGGTTTTTGTGCGTACGCACGCTTTATACATGAGGCCCCAGATGTTTTTCGGATCCACTCACCTCATGAACATAATAATAATAATAATAATAATAATAATAATAATAATAATAATAATAATAATAATAATAACTTTATTTGTATAGCACCTTTAAAAACAAAGTTTACAAAGTGCTTTGACAGAGGGCACAACAGCAGGATACACCAAGCAAATAAAAACACTAAAACAGAAGCAACAGAATTAGAGAGATGTATGAACAAATTATTAATCAAACGGGATCAAATTTAAAAATTAAAATTACAAATTAAGATTAAAAAGGGGACAGACATCACAAAAAAGCAAGTCTATAAAAATGTGTTTTAAGAAGTGATTTAAAAGATGTTACTGATTCCTCAGCCTTATCTCCTGGGGCAGGCCGCTGCAAAGTCGAGGGGCCCTGATGGAAAAGGCCCGCTCACCTTTTGGTTTAAGCCTGGACTTTGGAACAGCCTGGAGCCCTCTGCCCCCCCACCACAGGACCTAAGGCTGCGTGCTGGCTCGTAGTCAATTAGCATCTCATCTATATAACTTGGGGCCAGGCCCATTCGAGCTTTAAAAGTGATCAGTAAAATCTTAAAATCAATTCTAAAACACACAGGGAGCCAGTGGAGGGATGCAAGGACAGGAGTGATATGATGTCTGCTAAAACCAGTCAGAAGCCTAGCTGCTGCGGTCTGGACCAGCTGGAGGGGGGACAGTGGTGTTCGGCTGATGCCGGACTGAAGTGAACTGCGGTGGTCAAGTCTGGGGAATGACAGAAGACTGATGTTCTCCAACTGCTCACATGTCTGACCTCTTTCCAACAGTCACACTAACATTCGACATCAAAGCCGTTAACTCCAGACTAACAGCCCCAGTTCAAGCCCTTTATAGTTTAACTCGGAGCAGAAACACCTCCAGTAAAGCAGTAAAAACCGTTTTAGATTCACTGTTGAATGACATGAACCCGAGTTCTGCAGCTGCACTGGGACACGGCCTGGGCTCTGCACATGCTAAGCTAACATTAGCTCCTCTGGGATGGTGTGATACAGCTGTTCGGCTTTCAAACATCTGGAAACACCTGTCAGGTCCATTATACACCGGTCCGTTCATACACCGGGTCCGTTACACACCAGTCCGACAGGTAAACACCGGCCCGTTAGCTGTTAGCTTCTCACTGACGCAGAGGCTCGCTGTTACTGATAACCCGCTAGCTTAACATGCTAGCTGTATTTCCTCTGAACGGCCCCCGACAGGTGAGATAAACGTACCTGTGAGCATCACCGAACGGCGTCCCGTTAGCTCATTTTCGGTCCGTGTGATCCGTGTTTTTATGTCTCTGCTGGGGTTTGGCGAAGAGTTTTATTTCACATTTAGCTCCGCCGTTAGCTCCTTCGCTACAGAGCTGAGTTTTTTTCTTTTTTTTTTAATTCAACAGAAAACACGTGATTTATCCGACCGGAAACTAGGGATTTCAGATTAAAACCCAAATACTGTAACAGACAAAACGGTTTGAAGTAAGATAATTAAAAGTTGTTTTTTTTTTTTTTTTTATTGTTGAGTTTGTCGTTCTAACTGAATTATTGTGTAGTTTGAAAATGACTTTAAGAGTTATGAGACACCACTGATTCTGACAAACGGAAGTAGAATCTGCTTTGCATATTAATACTTTATTTTTCCTTACTGTTTCCCCTTGAAAATTATTGTGTATATACATGATTTGTTTTTGTTATCTTTTTAATTTTCTTATTTAAGTACATTTTTATTATCCTTGTGTGAACTTATGTTATTTGATTTGTTTCAGTTGTTGAACATGACAATAATGAAGATGTCTAAGGTTAAAATCCTCATTTAGTGAAAGGGTTTTTTTTGTTTTTTTTTTTGTTTTTTGTTTTTCTTTTAAAATATTGCAGTAGAGTAAAACTAATTCATGTCTACATGAATCAACAAATTAAAAAGAAGAATGTGTACATTAAAAAATAAATAAATAAATAAATAAATAAAAAACTTATATTGTGTCCAATATAATATAATAATATTATTTTATACAATAATTTGGAGCCTTATGATGGACTTCGCAAATACAAACACACTGTTAGTTTACAAATTAACATGTGTTCAGCAGTGGTTTTAACAGTTTTATTGCTTCATTAACTGGGTATATTTAGTTTGTGTCTTTCACTTTTATTTTGAAAGGGTTCTAATTTGAAAAGTTGACGACAGTGATTGGCTCATTCTGACCAATCAGATCGCTGTTTACACCCAGCGCACCGCGGGATTTGAAAACTAAAATGGCGGACGTTCGAGGGTGAGTCTGAAACTTTTCTGTGTAAAATTAAACCGTTTTCTCGGATGAACTGTTTCTTCTTCTAGATTTCAACGTTTAACAGTTACAACACAGATAAAAGACCGCGAATGTGCCGGATGTCGACAGAAAATTTATGTTAATTATGTTAAAGAAAAGAAGTAGGCTGATTTTAACTAAACTGAAACACTTGAACACAAAACCAAGAATATAATGTCCGAAGAAGAGGACCAATAGCATAAATACTGTCATAGGATTAACAACAATACACTGAAAATAGGTTTTTATTGTTTAATGATCTGTTCAGAGGTTCTTAATATATAATATTCTATACATTTAAGAAGCTGGAAACGGAATGTAGACAGACTTATTTAAAATGAACAAAATTGTATTTTTAAAACATCTGTAAATCATTTAAAAAAAAAAAAAAAAAACGCTTGATTGATAGAGTGACTGTAGGACAGACAGGTCCATGTGTCCTGTCAAAGATGAGTTTGAATCTGAATCCTTCACACACTGAACAACTGTACGTTCATCTGTTTGAAGTCAGTTTGTATGAATAACCAGCAGGTCAAAGGTCATCTGTATCTGGAAGAACACGCTAAACCCATAGGACCTGAAGGAGCTCCTTTCCTTCTCTTGTCTCCTTTCCTTCTCTCCTTCTCTTGTCCCCTCTCATCTCCTTTCTTTCTCTCCTCAGCTCTGTTGTCATTCGTCTCTCTCTGTTTTTATTCAAGTGCTCTTTTCTGTGTTTGTGGCTCAGTGTACTCCAGCTCTGTGACCCGGTTCTCCTGAACCTCCATATGGACTCGGATCAGCTGGACTCTGCTGAATCGGCCCGGATGGTGGTCTACCTCATGGTGTGTCGGACCTGCATTAGACTCACTGTGGCATTAATGTGGGCGTGGCTTTGTGCTTTGAACCTGGAACCTGGAACCTGTTGTTTTCTTATGGTTGTAACCATCAGTAAATTGTGCGTGTGCAGGACAGTCGCCGGGTCCAGAAGGTTCTGTTCCGTCAGCTGTTCGTTCTGGACTCCATGATGTCTTTACTGGAGGGTCTGGAATCTGCCCAGCAACTGGTGATGTTGCAATGCCCCCCCCATCCAGGTGGACTGGCCCCGCCCAGGCCGGGGTCCCTGTTCAGATCTGCATAAACTTGTGATGATCAGATGTGTGTACTGTCACTGTGTGGTTCACGTATGACCCTGTGTGTCCAGGGGGTGGGGCCCGAGGCCGATGGAAGTCTCTGAAGGTCCAGAACCGATCGGGTCTGGAGGAGACCGAGGCTCTGCTGAGGATTCAACTGGACCAAGTGGACCAGATCCAGACCAGGAGGCAGACCCTGACCCAGCTCATAGACCAGCTGAACCAGCAGGTCTGTCCTAACACGGAAACACGCTAACCTGAAATAACAGGGAAACACGCTAATCTGAAAGAAGTGGTTTATGTACAATAAGCAGCTCCTTTCCTTGTGTCCTGTCTCTTTTCCTTGTGTCCTGTCTCCTTTCCTTGTGTCCTGTCTCCTTTCCTTGTATCCTGTCTCTTTTCCTTGTCTCCTCTCCTTGTTCACTTTGTGTCTTCTCCTTGTCTCCTCAGAGGAGGCAGTGTGATCACCTGGGGGAGTCTCTGCAAAAGGCCCAGAATGCATTGCAGTCATGTGATCATCAGCTGGCCCAGATAAGGGCAGAGTTGGAGGCGGTGTCGAATCAGCTGATCAACTGGCAGCGAATCAGAGACGAGTGAGTGTCACATGATTGCATGATTGTAACCCAACAACAGGAAACCGTGGTGTGGTTGTGTTCTGTGAGAACCTGTGGGTCCAGTCTGGGGTCCAGGTTCTGCAGGTTCTGATCCCCTTTGGGCCCGTCCGTCCGTCCTCGTCCTCAGGTTGCAGCGCTGTGTGTCTGCTGCTCAGGACGTCATGCATATCAACCTGCTCTCCTTCGACCAATCACAGCTGTGTGTGGCGCTCAGGCCACGCCCCTCCTCTCACCTGTCCACCAATCAGCTGGAGCCTCTGAAGCTGTCAGTCACCTGGAGTCATGACGACCGCTTCCATCTGGAGGTGAGTCCACAGTACCGAACCGAACCAGGCCAAACTGAACTGAACCAGTCCAAAGTGACCCAGGCTGAAGTGTGTCCACTACAGCCTGTAGACCTGGTGTCAGTGGACTGGGTCTCAGTGGACCGGGTCTCAGTGGACCTGGTCTCAGTTGACCCGGTTCTTCCTGTTCCGTTCACGTCTGCTGTGCATTGGTGGGTGGTTTTAGTGGGCGGGGTTTGGGTGGAGCCAGCTGGTTTTGGATCCGTGTGTGTGTTTGACCCGGTGTCCCTTGGCGTCCTCAGGTCGGAGGTGAGCTGTCCGGTCTGGTGGAGGGCTGTTCTACAGGTGGGCGTGGTCAGCTGAGCGCCGCCCTGCTGAACGTCCTGAGCAGGTACATGGGCCAGGTGGACCTGCTGACTGAGATCCAGACCCTCAGATCCAGGTGACCCCCCCCGACCCAGAACCACCTCATTTATCACAACATTTGGACTCTGTGGACGCTGGTGTGTTCACATGCTGAGGCTCATGGGTAATGTAGTGTTTGCATGTGGTTCCAGTTTTGCCATCGACTGGCGTGCGTCCCAGCGGCTGCTGGTCTACCTGAAGTCTGCGTCTCTGGTTTATCACCTGGAGGTGGGAGAGGGGTATCCCAGGTCCGGAAGAGTCCGACTCAGGTCTGTACGGCGGGACGGACTCGCCCTGGACTCATCTGGACTACAGGTAACACACCTGAACCCCCCTTACTGATCCAGGTCTGTACTGGTCTGGGTCTTTACTAGTGGTCGACCGATTATCGGTGCCGATATTTGGAAAGTTGACGTATATCGGTATCGGCCTTTTTTTAATCCGACGGGCCGATATTAAGAAATCAATTTAAAACTGGGTTAATTCGGCTCAGATGCAGAACCCGCCCCCCGTCTCTCGCTCTTGCTCTCTCCTGCACTATCCACCCCGTGCCCTCTGATTGGTTGAGGCTGAAGCTGTCCTCACACACAGACTGGGACTGACTTGGGATGAGACTGTGTTCTACGTACATGTTCTCCAGTACTAATACATAGAGCGTTTAGAGCCAGACTGATGAACTCATGTTCTGGTAAAAGCTCATCAGACTCCACCTCAGCGTGCTTCCCTAAAACAAGTGAAGTGAGTTTTTTCGGCACTCTCTCTTAATCCCACACACAAGCTTTTCTATCACAGACTGTTTCCGTCTCCATATTATCAGCAGTCTAATTCACACACATGTCAGGAGGTCATCTGAGTTAGCAGAGCTGCTGCTAATGTTTCCTCTGCTCTGACGTTCTTCTGAAACATTAGTAGTAGTTGTGAGATGTAGAGCACAGGGATGTTTAGTCCAGTTTCAGAAGAGTTTTCTGTGTTTACCTTCCACACGTGTTTTCTCTTCGGAGCTTCTCACACCAGAAAACTTCGCCTCTCCACAGAAGGAGTACCCCCCCGCGTCAAATAGTGCCGCTGTGGGGCTCTGACCGTATGCGTCGATTTCTGACTATTTGGGATGAGACTGTGTTGGTATGTAATGTAATAGTGTGTGTTTGTGTTAAAGTCACATGAAGAACTCTACAACTCACAACTACTAATGTCGCTGTGAGCTTTCTAGTCCTATGATCTGAAAATTAAAGTGAAGATGAGGGAGAGTCAAATTCAGAAGTGATTTATCTGAACATGGTGGAACATTTTAAATCCTGTGTGTGCTCATTAGGCCTAGGAAAAAAAATGTTGTGTTTCCAGTTTCCCGACCGACCCTAGAAAAACCTGCCGACCCTAGCCTTTTTTTTTGGGGTGGGCCGCTGGCAGGGGACATAAATTTTGCGATCTGACACCAGAGTGATGAAACGTTGTAGAATAGGTTTTCTAACATGCTCTGCTTACTCCTAGTGTAATAGAAAAGGTTAAATAAAGACATCCACCAAGCCTAAGGTTCAACGATGACATCTGGGTTTAATTAATAGGATTGGAACAGATCCAAGTCGCGCCAGGCTTTGGGGGTTTCACACTCGGGCAGTGGTTCTTAACCTGGGTTCGATGGAACCCTAGGGGTTCGGTGAGTCAGTCTCAGGGGTTCGGCGGAGGTCAAGACACACACTCGACTCATTAGTCGGGTGTGTGTGTCAGGCTAGGTCTGTGTATGTAAACAAACGGCTTCGGAGACTCTTTCTCTGATTGACATCCAATATATGCGGTGTACTGTTGTTACTTATAGCACTACAACACATCCGGAAGTGTTTATAATCTCTTCCACTCGTCTGACAATGAATTATTTTAGTTGTCGTTGTTGTTATTTTAGTTGTTATGACTTTTGCTACTTCCTGTTAACCACGGAGGCAGCCATTGTAGCATTTGTTTACATTTTTCGGTCACCGCACTGGTCAGTTACAATCATGTGATGACCGACGCACCATCGCAGATGGAGAAATCGTATTACACTAAAGCCGAGCTCGTGCCGTAATAAAACCAAGGTGAAGCCACGCATTTCTGAACTGGTCTGTCAAAGGCAACAGCAGAAGTCACACTGATTTGCAGTAAATATTCATTATTATTGTAGCCTGATGGAAGTTAGGTGATGGGTGTGTGTTAAAATGTTAAAAATGATAAATAGCATAAATACAATAAGTTCATTATTGGGATACATAAGATTAAAACCATTTCAGTGTGGTAGTATTAAAAAAGGTCATGTCTTTGTGAAAAGGTATGGAATTTGTTGTGAGTTCATGCACTGTATTGGTTTTGTTCTTTGAACACAGTGATGTTAATGCACGGTTCATTTTGTGCACCAGTAAAACATATACCTGTGTCTGGAATTTGAAAAAAATCATATTTTATTTTTTAATAAAGAAGGGTTCGGTGAATGCGCATATGAAACTGGTGGGGTTCAGTACCGCCAACAAGGTAAAGAACCACTGCACTAGGGGTTTCAAAGTGTTGTTTGCTGGCGTGCGACATGCGCGGTAATTTGATTAACATTCTTTGAAGGACGGGACATCGTAGGTTCACAAAGTAACATGTGTGACCCAACACCTGTGCATAACGTAAAATCTGTTCCACTGACAAATTGTAGCTCAACTGGGCGGGCAAAATAGCTCAAAGATTATCACCTCTTTATTTTCTTCTGCCCCCCCCCCCCCCCCCCCCCGGCACACAAAGGTCATGTGACTGTGGCGCATTCCATTGTTAGAGGAGGTACGTGTGGGGAATAGTGGCCAAGTGTGGCTTACGATATGGTCTTAATCTATGTCATTAGGTACTGTAAACTGATTAAAAATTGTCAAAATAATCGAAAATAAGATAAAAACTACGTCATTGCTCTAAATGCTGCAATGATTGTTATGTAAAAGCAGACAATCACTTTGTGACAACATGGACTAGTCCAAGGAGAAAATGACTTTTGATCCGTAAATAATAGCTGCAGTAGCTACATTTCAACTTTGGAGAGAAAATTATCCGTCATTACACATGACAAGCAGTTTTGAATTGGAAACAGACTGAATAAATGTTATAACTGGAAACTATGTGACTCCACTTGTCTTACTGAGTGATGTGTCTCCATACATTTCAGTTTTACTATGTTCTACTGCATTGTATTAGTTGGATCACTAGAGTTTGGGCCAAAGTGTAAAAAAAAAAAAAAGAGAATCCCTACCTACCCACCCTAATTTTTTCAGGACTGAAACCGGAAACACAACATTTTTTTTCCTAGGCCTTAAAGCCCTAAAGGCTGTTTGTGTTCTGTCAGGAGTTTAACTGCACTCATAGACACTATTAGACTTTTTATGTAGCTTTTGTCAGATTAATCATTAATAATGTAGCAACATAGTTTTGAATGACAGGGTCCCTGCTATCGCATGGTAAAATATAAAATTTAATAATGAAATCAACTAAAGGCTTCCCAAATGCTGTAATAAATGAAGCATGATGAGTTGAGCAGATGTCAGCATGTGGCCCCAGAGTTTACAAGAGTCTCCCTGTATTTGTGTCGTGTTTGAACTTAAAACAAAGATAAGTCATTATAGTTATATTTAAATTTTACTTTATTTACTGTGGAAAAACTTAAGGGAGCTATTTATTTAAGCTTTTATTCAACTTTATAAGAGATGCTTCTGAGTCTAGGAAATCCATGCACTTCTGGAGCTGTTATTTTCTATTAGTTTGATTAAATAAACATGTTTTAGGCATTTAAACGAAGTTCAGTGTTTGCATTATTCAAAATTTTTCACACCAATTTTTACACTTTTACTGCAAATGAATATCGGCTCCAAATATCGGTTATCGGCCTCCTCTAACTACTAATTATCGGTATCGGCCCTGAAAAACCCATATCGGTCGATCTCTAGTCTTTACTGGTTGGTTACTGTATGGGTCAGAGTTCAGGTTTAACTGGTTCTGGTTAAACTGGTTAATGTGGTTAAACTGTTTGTTTCAGCCTGGTCGACCTGATGCATCTTTGACTGAGTGGTTGGTTTTACTCAGTGCCTCATCTGATGGACTGGACTAATGGACTGGACTGGACTAATGGACTGGACTGGTCTAATGGACTGGAATAATGGACTGGACCGGTCTGATGGACTGGACCGGTCTGATGGACTGGACTGGTCTGATGGACTGGTCTGCTGGACTCCACATCTTTAACTGTCTGTCTTCTGTTCTACTGTCTGTGGTGTCCACCAGGGGACGCTGTCACTAATGTCTGAATAAACTTTTACTAGAACAAATATCTCAGACTTTCTTCAAATCTGGGGGGGGTTGTCTATTCCTGTGTGTGTGTATGGGGGGGGGGGGGGGGGGGGGTTCTGCTCCTGTAGTTGGTTCTGCTGTGGGTTTTGCTCCTGTGGTGGGTTCTCCTGTGGGTTCTGCTCCTGTGGTGGGTTCTGCTGTGGGTTCTGCTCCTGTGGTGGGTTCTGCTGTGGGTTCTGCTCCTGTGGTGGGTTCTGCTGTGGGTGCAGTTCTCCTCTTGGTCCACCAGGGGTCAGTGCTGCCTTCACTTCTGCTGCAGGAGGGGCCAGAACACACATGTCCATCTGTGCAGAAACCAGTGAGTGGAGGAACCAGGTCAGAACCTCAACTGGGTCTGGTCTCTGGCACGTTCACGGCTCCGTCTGAATCTGAACCGGTTCTGTTCTGAACCAGTTTGATCTGAATCTGGGACATTGAGTCTTCATCTTCTCGACCCCGCCTCCTTCCTCCTGATTGGTCAGCAGGGAGGCTGCGGTTCTGACCAATCAGAGAGCGCTGTGGGCGGTCTGTTATGAGGCTTCAGTTTGACCCATTTCAGACTCAAACAGGAAAGAAAATGTCAACGTGATGAAGAGGAGGAGGTGAAGAAGGAACCCACTAGATCCAGACCCACAGAGACTCCATGTCCCATCAGCCACTGCAGCAGAGTGGTTCTGAACAAACTGTCCACTGTGAACCATCACTAAAACACCTGATCGAAGTATTGATCATCGATCGGCTTCGTCCACTTGAACCTTAAAGACCTGAACCTAATGTACGTTAAGTCCATTTAACCATTAAACACAGACTGACCTTCATTTATTGGAATATTCTCCTCAGTATTTTCACTGTCAGTCCTGTAGTTTCTGTTTTTAATTCATGGATCTTATAGACATTCAGTCAGGATCAGTCAATTCAAAGGTTATTTTATCAAAACACAAACTGAAGAAAAAGGGACTTTATAAAAAAAAAAACAAAAAAACTTAAATCTATCATTAATTGAACATAAAAAACAACCTGAATTTGTTCATTGTTATTATTAATTATTGTTGTTATTATCATTATTTATTATTGTTGTTATCATGTATTATATTATTTTGCCTTTGTATTGTTTTGTCTCCTATTTTATTATTTTTTTCTTCATTTTGTTCCATTTGTGGCTCATTTTGTTCATGCTTTTTTTTTTTTTTCATTTTTCTCCATTCATTTTGTTCATTTTATTGATTACTTTGTTTTTGTTAATTTTGTCACTTATCTTCTTTATTATTTTATACATTTTATTTGCTTGTGTTCATCTTGTTAATTTCATTTATTATTTTACTTGTTTTTGATCGTGTTGCTTATTTTATCCTTTTTTTTTTTTTTTTTCCTTTATTTTAGTAAATGTTTGGCTTTTTTTTTTTCCCACTGTATTTCTTATTTTGTGGGGGTCTTATTCATTTTTTGTTCATTTTTTTTCTTAATAATCCTAACCCCAGTGTGTCCATCCACTGTCATTGATCCAACTGTATGGGTTTTACTAGTGAATCAATGTTGGAGAAGATGACGGTGTTTCCATGGTAACTACGGAGCCTCTGAACGTCCAAATATGGTCATATCTGATGACCATGAAAAGATGAACTGTATTTGACACCAATCATTGACATGTACTGATAGGATTAGTGGATCAACAGGAATTAAACAGTTTAGATCAGTAGGTGGTTTAGGTGTTTATGGGTAAAAACCAATGTTTTCTAAAAATACGGATAGTTTACAAAAACTGTCGTTATAACGTCGTCAGTTTAATGTGAAAATTTTCAAGTAAAGAATCACTAGAGACAATAATAGAGTTAAAATAAACACATCTGAATATTTATTTCAATAAGATGCATTTGAGACTCAACAGAACTTTGTACATACAGAGCATCACAACACAAGTAAACAATAATAATGGCATCATCAGGCATATGTTCATATTAAAATAGAGTGGAATATGACACGTTCAAGTACCGTTGGATATCTGTATTTACATACTTTATGTATACACCAGGTTGGACAGGAGGGGTCTGTTTTCCTACAGTCCCTGAAGACACTGCGCCAAACTGTCAAACAGGAAGTAGAGCCTGAGTGTTGGACCGGTTCCAGGCTGAGCATCGGACCGGTTCCAGTCTGAGCGTCGGACCCCTTCCAGCTCTGGACAGGTTTGGAAGTTCTGGATGTGGATGGGTCCGTGACTCTGGACCCGAACCAGAGTCTGACGGCGGTTTATGTCAGAGTCTGGACGATGAGACTGGAAACAGGGAAACGCTCAGACACACTAGAACCAGAACCAGAATCATTGGTAACCATGGAAACCAGGTCCGGGTTCACATCCACTTACACTGAAGTGGAAACATGGAAGGTTCTGAAAATAAGACCACATCATCCACTGGTTCATGTCCAGCCTCCAGTCCAACAGAGACCACTGACCTGAGTCTGCAGTAGTGGACCAGGTGGATCTGGAGGATCTGGAGGATCTGCTGGATCCGCTCAACCCTCACCCCCTAACCCTCTAACCCTAACCTTCCACAACAAACACTTAAAACTCCAGAACACTTTCAGGGTCTTTGGACATGACCCGGTTTGATGGAACCGCATCCAGTGTTTCAGTACCAGGTTGTGCTCAGTTTCCGTGTTTCCAGTCTTCATACTGAGCTGTATGTCTTGATCATGTGGTTCTGCTCCTTTAACTGGACCTTCAGTCTGTTCTGGTTCTGGTCCTTTAACCGGACCTTCAGTCTGTTCTGGTTCTGGTCCTGGTCCTTTAACCAGACATTCAGTCTGTTCTGGTTCTCAGGCATCGATCCGGAACGACAGCAGCTTCTCTGAGTGCATGTTGTTGAGCGTCCGAAGGTCCGGCAGCTTCAGCAGCAGTTTGGTGAATCGTGGTGAGTCCACATTGTCCACACGGTCCATGTGGTCCATGCGGTTGCCGGGGGCAACTGTCGACTTGTTCATGAGCGAACGCAGAGCTCGAATCAGGCTCTCCTGGAGCTGCTCCACCAACGCCACATTCTCGATACCAGAACGATCTGAGGGAAGAAGAAAAAGAAGGTGAGCCTCAGGCAGATCCCCTGGACCCCCACCCCCTGACCCCAGTGGGTCCAGACCTGCAGAGACCAGCACCACGGCGGTGAACAGCCCCAGCTCCTCGGTGTTGAGCTCCAGAGCTCCCAGTTTGTGGCTGAAGTCGAACATGGCCCCCAGCAGGTGGGACATGCCCATGGAGTGGAGCTGGTCCAGACTGAAGGAGGTCCCTGACATGAAGGTGACCGTCTGCTTCTGCATGTTGAACATGGAGGAAAACCGGACCATCAGGACCTAAAACCAAAAACACAACATGAAGGAAAACCGGATCATCAGGACCTAAAACCAAAAACACGACATGAAGGAAAACCGGACCATCAGGGCCTAAAACCAAAAACACGACATGAAGGAAAACCGGACCATCAGGACCTAAAACCAAAAACACAACATGAAGCTGCAGTTCCTACAGAAGCCACTGGATGTCTCTACAGAAAACAGGAGTCAGACTCATGGACAGAGACAGAAGGTCAAAGGTCAGCTGAGAAGCGGACT
Organism: Sphaeramia orbicularis; assembly: GCF_902148855.1. Classification (NCBI taxonomy): domain Eukaryota; kingdom Metazoa; phylum Chordata; class Actinopteri; order Kurtiformes; family Apogonidae; genus Sphaeramia; species Sphaeramia orbicularis. The sequence goes on from NC_043964.1 coordinate 201,335, forward strand.
GGCAAACAGGGTTCTGATTGGCCCTGGGAGAGGTGGGCGGGGCATAGTACCTCAAAGGTCCCCGCCTTCAACAGGGTGACCTGGTCGTTGTGGGACAGAGCAGCAAACCCTGGGATGTGTTTGGCGAACTCCACCACCTCCTTAACAGCGGGAGTAAACGACAGCGAGAAGTCCTCCCAGATCTGCTGAGGCGTCTTGGACGGGTCGGCGTGAGGCTGCAGGTTCATTGGACAGGCCTGGAGAGAGGGGTGTGGTCAGTAAACCCATCAGCCAACCACAGGAGAGGAAGACGAAGACTAAAACTGAACCAGGATTAAAAAAATGTGCGACTGAAAAAGGAAGGAGTGTTCAAAAACAAAAAAAAAGACCTACGAAAGACTACGAACATGAAGTAGTGTTAGTTTAACAGATGACTAGGTTAACAGATGGGTGTATTTTCTAGTTCTAATAAACAGTAGTTTTGTACATTCAGTTTTTTTGGGCCTCTGTAAAATCAATCCTGTCATAAAACCTAAAACCTCAGAAATCTTGGACTTAAACAGTCAGTTCCATGGTCCAGTCTGTCCCTGATACCAGGGTCATGGTTCCATGCATTGTGGGTCAAACTGTTTTTAGACAGCTGCTTTGGGCCCAGTGCATTGTGGGTAAAAGGGTTCTTAGACAGCTGCTTTGGGCCCAGTGCATTGTGGGTAAAGGGTTTTTAGACAGCTGCTTTGGGCCCAGTGCATTGTGGGTAAAAGGGTTCTTAGACAGCTGCTTTGGGCCCAGGGCATTGTGGGTAAAACAGTTCTTCAACCATCAAACGAACTCAAACCACTCAAACTCTAAACCTGTGAACATTTCAGATCTGGAACAAACTGACTGCTGATTGGTTCTCACCAGTACAACGTCTGGGCGTTTCCTCATTGGACAGTTCTGTCCCTGGATCAGATGATTGGCTCTGTTACATAAGCTCCGCCTCCCGTTGCTGTGGTGATGGTAATGCACCGTGTCCATGTTGTTTTGAGGTCGAAACCGGTGGTGGTGGTTGTGGTTAAAGATGGTGTTGAGAGCGTTGCCGTGGTAACCGTTGGGTTGGCTGTGCTGCTCCGCCTCCGTGTAGCGGTGGGTGTGGTTACTGGACAGCTTGTCGTGAGCGTACAAGAAAGTCTCGCGGTGAGCACGAGCGACGGCGCTGATGGTGGAATCGACGCCAGGGCTCGGGGGCGGAGAGGAGAACAGGGTGGGGCTTGGACAGGAGGGGGGCGTGGCCAGAGGAGGGGAGGAGGAAGCAGGAGCAGTGGGGGAGGGGGAGGAGGGGGCGAGAGGCAAAGCAGGAGGCTGAGGGCGGGGGGCGACGGCGACCCCCGGACAGGGCGAAGACGCCGGCGGTCCCAGGCTGGTCATCTGGAAGTCGCTCTGCAGGCGCTCGTCCACCATGTTGTTCACGGCGTTCTGCATCTCAGCCAACATCTTCTGCTTCTCACGCTTCGGGATCCGACCGAAACGAACCGCTGAGGACGCCAAGAGGAGGAGGGAGAGGAGTCAGGATGACAAGAGGAGGAGGGGGAGGAGTCAGGATGACAAGAGGAGGAGGGGGAGGAGTCAGGATGACGAAAACCAAGAGTGACAACTGACAAACTGGAACTGTCAACCATGTACAGACCAACAGGAGACTATGAAAAGACCTTCAACACAGGTCTGGAACCTGGACTCTAATGCCGCATTTCCACTACGTGGTACTGGCTCGACTCGACTCAACCTGGAATCTGGTACCTGGTCCTAGTTTTTTGGACTCTGGTACCTGGTGCTAGTTTTTTGGACTGGTACCTGGTACTAGTTTTTTGGTCTCTCCTCTGCTAAGGTTCCAGGACTGGGGACCAGATCCTAAAGGTGACACTGTGTAAACACTGCAGACCTCTGATTGGTCAGTGGTGTGTGTGCCCCGCCCTTTTCCAGTAAATCTGTCAGTAGGTGAATCCACATGATGACAGTCTGTAAAACTACACCATGGTTTGTCCAGGAGGTTCAGACGCAAACATTCAGCAGGAGTTTGACCAGACAACAGGCAACCAGTGAGTTTATCAGCAACTGTGAGCAGAGCACACAGAAGGAACGCACCGCATCGCTATGACGACCAGGGACTGGAAAGAGGGGAGGATCTGGAATGGAAAGGGTCTGGAATAGGACCTGGTACCAGAGTGGAACCAGTCTGGAATAGGACCTGGTACCAGAGTGGAAAGGGTCTGGAATAGGACCTGGTACCAGAGTGGAAAGGGTCTGGATAGGACCTGGTACCAGAGTGGAAAGGGTCTGGAATAGGCCCTGGTACCAGAATGGAAACGGTCTGGAATAGGACCTGGTACCAGAGTGGAACCGGTCTGGAATAGGACCTGGTACCAGAGTGGAAAGGGTCTGGAATAGGACCTGGTACCAGAGTGGAAAGGGTCTGGAATAGGACCTGGTACCAGAGTGGAACCAGTCTGGAATAGGACCTGGTACCAGAGTTGAGCTGAGTCGAGCCAGTTCCATGTAGTGGAAACGTGGCATGACGCCACACTAATCCTTCACAAACACACCCAGGACCTGAACCAGGTCTACAGGGGTCTGGGGGGTACTAACCGTCTCGGCTCATGCCCACAGACAGACACTTCTTGAAGCGACACTGTTGGCATCGGTTCCTGTTGGTCCTCAGGACGGTGCAGCTCTGGTTCTTGGCACACTTCTTGTACTGGATGTTCTGTTGGATGCTCCGACGGAAGAAGCCCTGCAGAAGGTCAGAGTCCGTTAGCTTTGGTCGAACCATCTGCACCTGAACAAACCCAGTTCAAAGACCGCACAGGTCCAGGTCAAGGTTCCAATAGTTTTGGATTTTTCAGTATAGTTTAGTTTTATTTAGTTTTGACTTGTTTTTTTTCTCTAATTCAGTTAGTTTTAATTCATTTTTACAGCAGGTTTGATAGTTTTTATTAGTTTTCATTTTTTCTAAATGCTTAGTTGTAGTTTAGCTGTAGTTTAGTTGTAGTGTAGTTTAGTTTAGTTTAGTTGTAGTTCAGTTGTAGTTCAGTGGTCTCTTTTCTCTTCTTCTCTGTGCTCCTATTCAAATCAATCCCAGACAGGACTCTGCTGCTTTAGTCTCCATGTTTCCAGGTAGAGTGGGGACCAGAAGACAACTGGAAACCACAAGTGAACACAAGTGACGGAGCAAAAAGAGAGACAAAGAAATCCATTTAACATCAATCTGACACTGACAAAGATGAAAACGAAGGGAATTTGATCCAGACTTTTTATTTGTTTTAGTTTTATAAACACACAATACAGTTTCAGTTAGTTATGTTTTTTTCTTTTAATTATAGTTTTTATTTATTTCAGTTAACGAAAATGTTTTTACAATTCTAGTTGTCGTCATTTTGTTAGTCTTCGTTAACGATAATAACCTTGGTCCAGGTGGATGTGGTTTTCATTTGTTGAGTTTCGTAGGTCTAATTCGACCTGGTCATAAATGCACTCAGATCAGTTTTGGAATTGACTTTTTTCTGCAGAAAAATTCCATGAATCTCATTTTGAAGGTTGAAGTCGGATGAATCCAAAACCACACGAACACTGACGGAGTTTTCAGTAGATCTGGAAGGTCGTGTTGCTACGTTGACCTCTTGCACTGAGTTGTGGGTAAACTTGTAACATTATGAGTGACAGTAAAAGTGTGACGTCTCTGTTGCTGTGGTTACTGTGGTTACCGTGGTAGTTCAGAGCTCACATCTGCTCAGGTTCTGTTCAAGACCTGGACCTGCCTCTGAACCAGGACCAAAGCAGACCTGGACCTGCCTCTGAACCAGGACCAAAGCAGACCTGGACCTGCTTCTGAACCAGGACCAAAGCAGACCTGGACCTGCTTCTGAACCAGGACCAAAGCAGACCTGGACCTGCCTCTGAACCAGGTCCAAAGCAGACTTGGACCTGCCTCTGAACTAGGACCAGGGTGTATGATGGTCTCACCTTACATCCTTCACATGCGTGGACTCCGTAATGGAAACCAGACGCCACATCTCCACAGACTTTACACAGCAGCACCATCCCACTGAGCTCTGCAACACATAACCAGCACCAGTCAACGGACCCAAAGGACCCAACAGACCCAAAGGACCCAACAGACCCAACAGATCCAACGGACCCAAAGGACCTCAGACTCAACGGACCCAACGGACCTCAGACCCAAAGGACCTCAGACCCAAAGGACCTCAGATCCAACGGACCCAAAGGACCTCAGACTCAACGGACCCAATGGACCTCAGACCCAAAGGACCTCAGACTTAATGGTTCTACCGGCAGGTCCTTACTGGTCAGACTGGACACAGAGTTGCTGGGTGACGCCCTCAAGGAGCCGCTGTCGTCCCGACCTCGAGGTGAACCTCCTGCTGAGGATGAGGAGGATGAAGAGGAGCCGTCTTCACCGGCAGAACCTGAACCGGAGCAGAGGAAGGACTGGGTGGAGGAGGACGAGGACGGGAAGCAGGGCTGGGAGTCGGAGTTGTCGCTGTACATGGAGACCGGACTGGTCCGGGTTGGAGAACCTCCACAGGAACCCACGTAGGAGATCACACCTCCTGCAGGAGAGATGGGGGGGAGGAGTTCAGATCATCATGTCCTAACCCAAGGGACAGTGGACCGGTCCAGAGTCCACAGCTGAGGACAGGTCCGGATCCACCTGGACCTGGACCTCTAAGAGTAGACACTGCTGTACTTAATGGACCATCAGAGGTCCGTCCTCAAATGTCCAAACATTCCAGACAGAGGACGTGATGGTCCCATCTTCAAACCTCAGGACATGTGGGGTCAAAGGTCAGGTCTTGGTTCAGACCCTTTCAGATGCTGTAACAAGAAACTAAATGAGTTCAAACCTTCAACCACCTCCTCCTCTCTCCTCTTCCTGCTCTCTCTCTCCTCCTCTCTCTCCTCCTGCTCCCTCTCTCTCCTCCTGCTCTCTCTCTCCTCCTCCTGCTCTCTCTCTCTCCTCCTGCTCTCTCTCTCTCCTCCACCTCTCTCTCTCCTCCTCCTCTCTCTCTCTCCTCTCTCCTCATCTCTCTCTCTCTCTCTCTCTCTCCTCCTCCTGCTCTCCTCTCTCCTCTCTCTCCTCCTCGTCCTCCTCCTGCTCCTCTCTCTCCTTCCTCCTCCTCTCTCTCTCTCTCCCTCCTCTCTCTCTCTCCTCTCTCCTCCTCTCTCTCTCCTCCTCCTGCTCTCTCTCTCTCTCCCCTCCTCTGCTCTCTCTCTCTCTCTCTCTCTCTCTCTCTCTCTCTCCTCCTCCTCTCTCTCTCTCTCTCTCTCTCCTCCTCCTGCTCTCTCTCTCTCTCTCTCCTCCTCCTCTCTCTCTCTCCTCCTCCTCTCACACCCCGGGGCCACGTGCCTCCTCCAAACATCAGGCTCTTCAACGAGACTGGCTGCCGTCGGCTCCGCCCACACAGTGTGTTTGTCTCCTCCCTCCGCCCACGTTCTCACATTTCACCCATTCATACAAACAGACCCATTGGAGCTGTCCATGGTACCCACAGAGGACAGACATGTGACCAGGTCCAAGTACAAGTACACACTGAATACACACAGGGTACTAGTACAAACACACACTGAATACACACAGGGTACTAGTACAGATACACACTGAATACACACAGGGTACTAGTACAAATGCACACTGAATACACATGGTACTAGTACAAATACACACTGGATACACACAGGGTACTAGTACAGATACACATTGAGTACACAGAGTACTAGTACAAATACACACTGAATACACACAGAGTACTAGTACAGATACATACTGAATGTGCAGGGTACTAGTACAGATACACACTGAATACACACAGGGTACTAGTACAAATGCACACTGAATACACATGGTACTAGTACAAATACACACTGAATACACACAGGGTACTAGTACAGATACACATTGAATACACAGAGTACTAGTACAAATACACACTGAATACACACAGAGTACTAGTACAAATGCACACTGAATACACATGGTACTAGTATAGATACACACTGAATATACAGGGTACTAGTATGAATACACACTGAATACACATGGTACTAGTACAAATACACACTGAATACACAAAGGGTACTAGTACAAATGCACACTGAATACACATGGTACTAGTACAAATACACACTGAATACACACAGGGTACTAGTACAAATGCACACTGAATACACATGGTACTAGTACAGATACACACTGAATGTACAGGGTACTAGTATGAATACACACTGAATACACAGGGTACTAGTACAAATACACACTGAATACACAGAGTACTAGTACAAACACACACTGAATACACAGGGTACTAGCACAGATACATACTGAATACACAGAGTACTAGTACAGATACACACTGAATACACAGGGTACTAGTACAAATACACACTGAATACACAGGGTACTAGCACAGATACATACTGAATACACAGAGTACTAGTACAAATACACACTGAATACACAGAGTACTAGTACAAACCCACACTGAATACACAGGGTACTAGTACAGATACACACTGAATACACAGGGTACTAGTACAAGTACACACTGAATACATTGCCAACAAGTAAAAGTACTAATACAGTCAGTTTGAATAATGTGACCAATTACCTGCTGTTGCTGGGCAGAACCAGCCAATCAGCATCAGCACAGTTTTCACAATTTTAATTCAAATATTCAAAAATTAAAATTAGCAAACTGGAAGAAACCACCCCCAAACAGGACCGGTGTAACAGGTTTAGACCACCCCAAACAGGACCCGTGTAACAGGTTTAGACCACCCCCAAACAGGACCGGTGTAACAGGTTTAGACCACCCCCAAACAGGACCGGTGTAACAGGTTTAGACCACCCCCAAACAGGACCCGTGTAACAGGTTTAGACCACCCCCAAACAGGACCGGTGTAACAGGTTTAGACCACCCCCAAACAGGACCGGTGTAACAGGTTTAGACCACCCCCAAACAGGACCGGTGTAACAGGTTTAGACCACCCCCAAACAGGACCGGTGTAACAGGTTTAGACCACCCCCAAACAGGACCCGTGTAACAGGTTTAGACCACCCCAAACAGGACCCGTGTAACAGGTTTAGACCACCCCCAAACAGGACCCGTGTAACAGGTTTAGACCACCCCAAACAGGACCCGTGTAACAGGTTTAGACCACCCCCAAACAGGACCGGTGTAACAGGCTTAGACCACCCCCAAACAGGACCGGTGTAACAGGTTTAGACCACCCCAAACAGGACCGGTGTAACAGGTTTAGACCACCCCAAACAGGACCGGTGTAACAGGCTTAGACCACCCCCAAACAGGACCGGTGTAACAGGCTTAGACCACCCCCAAACAGGACCGGTGTAACAGGCTTAGACCACCCCCAAACAGGACCGGTGTAACAGGTTTAGACCACCCCCAAACAGGACCCGTGTAACAGGTTTAGACCACCCCCAAACAGGACCGGTGTAACAGGTTTAGACCACCCCCAAACAGGACCGGTGTAACAGGTTTAGACCACCCCCAAACAGGACCCGTGTAACAGGTTTAGACCACCCCCAAACAGGACCGGTGTAACAGGTTTAGACCACCCCCAAACAGGACCCGTGTAACAGGTTTAGACCACCCCAAACAGGACCCGTGTAACAGGTTTAGACCACCCCCAAACAGGACCCGTGTAACAGGTTTAGACCACCCCAAACAGGACCCGTGTAACAGGTTTAGACCACCCCCAAACAGGACCGGTGTAACAGGCTTAGACCACCCCCAAACAGGACCGGTGTAACAGGTTTAGACCACCCCAAACAGGACCGGTGTAACAGGTTTAGACCACCCCAAACAGGACCGGTGTAACAGGCTTAGACCACCCCCCAAACAGGACCGGTGTAACAGGCTTAGACCACCCCCAAACAGGACCGGTGTAACAGGCTTAGACCACCCCCAAACAGGACCGGTGTAACAGGTTTAGACCACCCCAAACAGGACCGGTGTAACAGGTTTAGACCACCCCAAACAGGACCGGTGTAACAGGCTTAGACCACCCCCAAACAGGACCGGTGTAACAGGCTTAGACCACCCCCAAACAGGACCGGTGTAACAGGCTTAGACCACCCCCAAACAGGACCGGTGTAACAGGTTTAGACCACCCCAAACAGGACCGGTGTAACAGGCTTAGACCACCCCCAAACAGGACCGGTGTAACAGGCTTAGACCACCCCCAAACAGGACCGGTGTAACAGGTTTAGACCACCCCCAAACAGGACCGGTGTAACAGGCTTAGACCACCCCAAACAGGACCGGTGTAACAGGCTTAGACCACCCCAAACAGGACTGGTTTTACTGTGGTACCTGGACAGGTGGTCCTCCAGGATGGAACATTAACATGTCCTGTTGTCAGAACGTTCAGCGCAGTCTGAGGAACATGGAGCAGGTTCCAGGAGACACTGGTCTAACAGGGGTGGGGGGGGGGGGGGGGGGTGGTACATGTGTTCATTCTATGGTTCATCCAAACAGGATCCAGGTTCATGTGTGACCGGGTCTGAGTGTTCCAGACTGGGACTCAGGTTCATTTACCGAAGTTATTCGTTTAAACAGATAATGAGACAGAAGACGGACAGACGCACGACCAACCTCCTGCTGCCCCCCCACCCTCCGGTCCGACAGCAGCTGTTGCCCGTCCCACCGCCACGGGTCCGTCCTCAGCCGAGTCCCAGAGGACATCCAGAGGACATCCAGAGGACATCCAGAGGACAATCAGCTGAGTCCACGTACGGAAGTGTATCACATTCACACATGAAAATATAATTGACTCTGTTTTTCTGAATTAACGACATAATTATCTCATAATCTCATTGGTATGGGATATGGGTTCTACTGGGTTCCTCTGTTGGGTTCTACTGTTCTCATGGTTGTTCTTGATGTTTTCATTGTTTGGTTCTTCAGCCGCTGAATCTGACGCTGATGATTACTGATCACTGATTATTGATTACTGATTACCGACAGGTGACGTGTGTCATTGATCAGTGCTTTGACTCTGCTTCTTCCGGAGGGGGCGGGGCCTCTGAGGAGGAGGAGGATTGCGTAATGAGCTCAGTGTGAGCGCGGGCCAATCAGAGCGCACGGAGTCGGTGAAAACAAAGCGCACATGGCCCCGTCCGCGGCTCCATGTGAACGGGCGGCGGCGGGAGCGCGCGCACACACAGCCCCGGCACATCCACCTGACACCGTCATCACGACCCACATCCCCGAACCCGGGATCACGGACCGGTCGTTTCGTACCGGGCCCCGCCTGTCCTGTCGTGACAGGACGTAGTTTGATGTAAACCCCGCCCACAGGTGAACGGCTGTCAGTGTCAGCACGTGACGCAAATCAATAAGCGATTATCGATCAAACCGTATGAAAGTACACACACTGGGGGGGGGGGGGGTCTGGACCCGAACAGCAGTCAGAACCAGGACTCTGATCTACATCCAATTTGACCCGTTCGATCCGGACTGAAGGTTCTGGACCCCAGTCCGGTTTGACTGGGACCATTTACATCTGTCCAATAATCGATCAGTTCTGACATTAATCAGTTTGATCCGTTTTTAAAGGGCTGGGTCTAAATGAGCTGATTTTACACTGAAGGTATTTCATTCAGTATTTTCTGTTTGTTGTTGTTGTTGTTGTTTTTCTTCATTAAACTAAAATAACATTATGTTTTCAGTTGATCTTTAACCGGTTCAGTATTTATTTATTTATTTATTTATTTATTTATTTATTTATTTATTTATTTATTTTTCACCCAATCAAACCTGAGTTTAAAGCTCTGATCCGGATCCACCTGAACCCCCATACCGGACCCAGGTCACATCAGTCACTTTACCTGGACCTCCTCCGCTGTTGTTGTTGTTGTTGTTGTTGTTGTTGTTTGTTTCCATGGTGCCTGCTGTCTTCACTCAGTCCCGGTCCGGTCACGCGCGGGTCCGTTACTCCGTAAACCCGCTCCGTTTCCCGCCGCTCCTCATCCCAGACCCGCACGCGGACTTTACCGACTGTCTACTAACGGACCGACGGCGCACGAGGAGCCTGTCATCTGCTGCACGCGCCCTCCCTCTCTCTCTCTCTCTCTCTCTCTCTCTCTCTCTCTCTCTCTCTCTCTCGCGCACGCGGCATGAAACGGGACCATGTGACCGCAGGGAGAAGCCTCGTGCCCCAGTGACACACTTTTCCGCCCCGCCCTTCGCCTGGTGTCTTTAAATCCATGTGCACGTGGATCTACCCGCTGCTCGAAACAGAGGCATCACGGGAAATGTAGGCGATGACGCACAGACTACAGGTAGGAGACCAAAGAAACGGCGGGAAAACGAGAAAGACCGAAATAAATAAAAACACTCAGATTCATCCGTTCAGGTGAATCCAGTTTATGAACAAACCATCCATAGTTTGAACTGCGGGGCGGGGTGAAGACCCAGAACCCCCTGAAGAGACAAAATCTTTCTTTTTCTTTCTTTCTTTCTTTTTTTTTTTTTTTTTGAGGGGGGGGTCTGGTAATTTTAATGATGTACTGAAAAATAAATAAAATAGTCCAGTCCAGTTCCACTGTTAGTGCAGGAACAGTTTAGTGGAGACCACGGCAGACCCCCCTGTTCTGGACCGTACCATCTGAACCAGGGCGGAGCCAAAACCAGCTGTACCAACTGGAGCTGGTCCAGTTAATATGGACGGAACCTGCAGTGGGACTGTCCTGGTCCAGGTGGGTCCGACTCAGCCGATCCTGTTCAACATGGAGTCTTTGAGCTCCTGGTTTCAGTGTTTTGTTGGTTTATTGATCCAAACTGTCGTCTTTATCAGTTCAGTTACTGATCAGAGTTCCACTGAGGCTGCTCCAGTCCATGCTAACGTTAGCTTAACATTTTAGCAGGTTAAGATAAGTCTGGATTTAAACCAGGATAAGACAAGTCTGGATTTAAACCAGGATAAGACAAGTCTGGATTTAAACCAGGATAAAATAAGTCTGGATTTAAACCAGGATAAAATAAGTCTGGACTTAACCCCAGATTAGTACATGTGTATGAGGTCAAATCCATTCTAATTGTCCAAGGACAGAAACTCCCTTTGTTTGATTCTCATTTTATGGTGAATAATAAAGTCCAGTCAGTGACGGTGTTGTGGAGGTTTATCTATCTGTATATCTATAGATATATATATATATATATGTATATATTAGGGATGTCCGATAATATCGGCCCACCAATATTATCGGCCCGATATTGGCATAAAAATGTAATATCGATGAATATCGGTATCGGTTTTTTTGCCTATCATTAAAACCGATAAAATGTCTTGATCTCACCGGCATTTACCGACGTGTAAATGAAGCATTGTTTGTAGCTGAAAGAAATGTGCCGTTTTCAAAAGTGTACAGTAGAGTTTGCACACTGTAACAGACTCATGGAGGGAGGGAGAGAAAAGAAATAAATATGGCCTTTTTTCCACAACTTAACTCTTTCTTCGCCAATGACGAGATTTTCCATCACTCCGTGTTTTCACTGTTCTACTGTAGTTGAAGCTGTTGCAGATCGTGTGAATTACTTTCCTTAGTCCAAAAACAAACAAGCAGCTTTTTCGGAAAAATAACGGACCGGGTTTAATGTTTTCGCACTGGAGTCTCCGTATCCCATGGCAACGCATCCAGCGTCAGTCACTGAAGGAGGAAATGCAGACTGTGCAGGAACCGCACACAGTTTCAAAAGCCTTAAAGATGATTATGGAGACAGTCTGACAACAGAAGAACCATTTAGAGACAGGAACGGACAAACAGAAGGTGAGGGAGACAGAACACGGGAAACACGGAGCGGCTCAGGTCCGACACGAAGATGACGAAGAGGAAGGACACGGAGACACTGACAGACAGGAGGAAGAGAAAAGAGATTTCTAGAGGACATTCAAGGAGAAGACAGACACACAGACATGGGACAGACAAAGGACAGCTAGTGTTCATGTGTTAGAGTGAGTTCAGATTCAGACTGAGGACACAGAACAGATTCAGCTGTAGAATGTCAGCAGGACACAGGTAAGACACTGTGGGATTTGGCTGGAGTAGGAAAGAAATACATACATATATTCATACACAGATAAATAACTAGATGTCCATATAATTATTTCCAGATCAAACACAGCAGCTGGTCCAACAGGAGGACCTGGTCCAACAGGAGGACCTGGTCCAACAGGAGGACCTGGTGCAGCCAAGGAAAGGCCAGAAATCTACAGTATTTAGTGCATTTGTTTCTTTTTTTTTTCTTGAAAATGAGGAATATTGAAGTGTTTATATAAAAAAACTAAACTACTATGTGTTAGACTTATAACTGATATATGTAAATGTGATAAGTTTAGAAGGAACCTGGTGCTTTAGAAGATGTTTGGTCTAAAGTTTGGTGTAGATTCCCCTGACATTTTGTGGAATGATGGGATATCTTAGAGCTGTTTGTTATTATTATTGTTGTTATTATTTTATTTTGTGATTTGGAATACAGTGTTACTGTTGGTAAATGAGAGAGTCTGTAATGGAAATATTACTTATATCCATATATATTCATATATATTTCATATATCATATAGGCTTCTAACTCTATTTCAGATATATATTCATGTCACTGTGTATTCTAGAGCAGTTTGGACCTCTTTTGTGTTGTGTCCACAGTAGAAGGCCAAACCAACATTTCTCACAGGGGTCTGATGTCTCAGTTCCTGACACTAACCAGAACACTTTCCACACATCATAATTTTCTCATGGCAGACAGAAGACTACAGGGTGATTTGTATTTTTGGGGTCAGACCGTCTCAGTCTTTGTCTGAGGGGGATCTGTTTCTATGGAGCTCCAAATAAAGGGATTTCTTTGACACTGAACGTTTGAACTTATCCTTCATTATTATAGACGAATTAGTAGAGTAATATTTTTTCCATAACAAGTCAAAAATGTAAATAGGAAATCAATTTTATCTTGAAAATCAATATCTTTGGAAAAAAATGCAGTTTTCTCAGTTTTTTGCTCAAAATTCATTTTTTTCCTGAAAATTACCAATATTCAAATGTTCATATCTCACGAACGAATGAAGACAGAAGAAAATCGTTTCTTGTGTTTAAAAGTTGAAGTTCTGTTCTTTCTTTTGATGTATTCAGTGTTCACATACTCCTAACACAACATTTTCAGTCAGCCTCCAAAGATTAGTGAAAATGACCAAAAAGGCTGGCGCTGGCTACCAACTCACTGGAAAATGTTCTGGAGGGAAAGAGTTCAGCTGAAGTATGTGTTCTGTGCACAGACAGAGTTTACATTTAAAAGCCTTGTTGCATTTGAGAATGCATCCAATGGGGCATCACAATAAAATTAGGCATGATGTGTTCATTCCATGACAGGAGATATGTGATGTTACCTAAAATTAGTTTAATATCCCACATATATCGGCAGCGGTATCGGTAGATATCGGAATCGGAAATTAAGCGTTGGACAATATCGGCATATCGGTTTTTGTCAAAAAAGCCAATATTGGACATCTCTAATATATATATATATATATATTTAAATACTGTCACAGATCTACAGACTCTGACAGGAACAGTGTGGGTTCTGTTGGGTTTGACCCATTGTTCATGTGGATGAAGGACAGTGGAGGAGCAGGAGGAAAGACGTGAGGAGGACATTCAGCAGGAGGACTCAGATGGCAGGACCACAGGCCGGGGAGACCAGGACTACGGGCCGGGGGTTTGGAGCCCATCTCTGGAGGGTCAGTCCACCTGTGAAATGAACCCATGTTCTGCACTAAAGTAAACGTCTTGACTTCACTCAGGTTTACGTCTCTTACATATTTGCATCATTTCATCTTTTTTCTTATTTTATATATGTTTCACCTTGTTGCAACTTTTATGTTTTATACATTTTTTCATCATTTGCACTTTGTCGTATTGTTTATATTTAATCTTTCATTTTCATCACAGTGAAAGTGGTTTTTCCGTTTAGGTCTCCTCTATATTTATGGTCTGGGAACAGCTCATTTCTGCTTTTAAATTATGGTTGTTTTTTTTACATTGTCTTCATTTACTCATTAACTTTTAAACATTTTTACATCATTGAAATTGTTTTTTCATTTTTCATATCATTTTCATGTTATATCTATGAATTATTAAAACATTCTGTTATGATTGACTGCAGCAGATTACCCCGCCCACTGACATCATCAAACAGCAGATGATCCCGCCCACTGATGTCATCAGACAAAGGGTGTTAGACTCCTCCCCCTGCTGGTGACAGCGCTAACACCAGTCCAGTCCCCTCTGGTGTTCAGATGGATGCAGGTACAGAACAGGTGTGAGTGTCATCTGGACTGAACTCAAACAGCTGTTAGTACTGACAGGACGCACTGTCTTAAACGTGCAGTCTGTGGGTCAGACATTAAAGGTGCAGTCTGTGGGTCAGACATTAAAGGTGCACTGTGTGAATTCTGTTCTCAGTCATTCTAAAACTGTCCCAGACATGAAGGAATCCTGTTCATTTCAGTCCTGATCTCAGTCACAGTAGTATTCCACACAGAAGATTCACATTTAAAGCTCAGTGTCAGCCCCCAAATGATGGTTATGATGTCACTGTGTGTTTGGTCTGAGGCTCCGCCCATCACCTGTCTGCCAATCACAGAGTCAGTACCTTAGTTCATCCAGGTTGGCAGTTCCGCTGAGCTGCAGCTGAACATTTATGAGCACAAATGTGTGAGCTGAAGAAACCCAGAAGGACTAAAGGGATTATTCCAACGACGACAAAGAGAGAAAAGAAACAAGGATCTGGAGGAGAAGAATGAGAAACAAACGACTGAAAGAGAAGAATGAGAAACAGATGACTGAAAGAGAAGAAGAATGAGAAACAGACGACTGAAAGAGAAGAATGAGAAACAGACGACTGAAAGAGAAGAATTAGAAGACTGACGCCAACTCTGCCTTAGACTGACCACTGTATGAACCACTGAGAGCTGGGATCGCCGTCTGCACCCGGTCCCAGACCGGAGGTCCGTGCACCCGGTCCCAGACCGGAGGTCCGTGCACCCGGGGCCGGGCTGTGGTCTCTTCTCCTGGCTCTGGTGAACAGATTGCCGGTCCAGGACTGGTGAACAGACCTGGTCCCGGTGTGGGACTGGTCTCTGTCCATGGTAGCTCCTTGTAGTTCAGTGTTTTCAGTGGAAGTGACCTGTGCATGTAGCGGTGTGGAATTCGGGGGGGGGGGGCTTTGGTAGTCCGGCGTTTTGTGTCTTTTTTAACTTTTCATTTTTCTTTTCTTCTTTTAAACTTTTATTCCTCTTTTTTTCTTACTTCATTTCTCTTTTCTCTTTTTGATGTTTTAATCACCTGAAACACATTTCTTGTGTTTTGTGAAAATCTTCATTCCTGTCAGTTTAATTTATGAACCTGAATGAAGCTGAATTTGTTTGGACTGGATTCCAAGCGCCTTTAAACAGGTTTCATGTTTAAATCCACACTGACCTCTAGTGGACACTGAGTGAACTGAAGATTCTAAAGAAATAAAGTACAAATAAGAACATGAACACAGACAAACATAAAGGTGAATAATTAGAAACATTTGGTCAAACATTTACCAAGTGTCAAAGTCAGGTGCAGGTGGGTGGGGCTTGTCGTGTGGGTGGGCGGGGCCTAAGGCGGTCTGGTCTGTGCTGATAAAGGCTCCTTGAGACGCAGCGTGTGCGTCAAGAACAAACAAACAAACAAACACCAGGAGAGCATTGAGTTTACAGCCACAAGAAGACAACTGGGACTAAAACTGGACTAAACTGGGACTAAACCTGGACTAAACTGGACTAAACTGGGACTAAACCGGGACTAAACTGGACTAAACCTGGACTTAACCTGGACTAAACTGGACTAAACCTGGACTTAAACTGGACTAAACTGGATTAAACTGGATTAAACTGGACTAAACCTGGACTAAACTGGACTAAACCTGGACTAAACCGGGACTAAACTGGATTAAACTGGACTAAACCTGGACTTAACCTGGACTAAACTGGACTAAACTGGACTAAACCTGGACTTAAACTGGACTAAACTGGATTAAACTGGACTAAACCTGGACTAAACCTGGACTAAACTGGACTAAACCTGGACACAAACACCAGGAGAGGCTGGAGTTGACCGCTGAAACCCACAAGGAGAACTGGACTAAACCTGGACTCACATAGACTAAACCTGGACCCCCCTGGACTCACCTGGACCCACCTGGTCTCACCTGGACCCCCCTGGTCTCACCTGGACTCACCTGGACCCACTTGGTCTCACCTGGACCCACCTGGACTAAACCCGGACTCACGTAGACTAAACCTGGACTCACCTGGACCCACCTGGGCTCACCTGGACCCACCTGGTCTCACCTGGACGCACCTGGACCCCCCTGGACTCACCTGGACCCCCCTGGTCTCACCAGGACGCCCCTGGTCTCACCTGGACCCTCCTGGTCTCACCAGGACCCCCCTGGACTCACCTGGACCCCCCTGGACTCCTCCTGCTCCCCCTCTTCTGCTGAGGATGTTTTCTTGTCCTTCGAGCGTCTCACTCTGTGGCTTTTATCGTTGCTTTTCATCGTAGTCGTGCGTTAAAAACACTTTGTTTTTGTTGTGTTTCTCTTTTATTTCTTTGCATTTTCATAAACATCCTTTCTAAACTCTATTCATCATAGAAACAGATTTAAATCAATGTAAGATCAAAAAGTTTCAGCGTAAGAGGACGAGAACGATGCTTTTATGGCCTGAGAACGACACGACGATCCAAACCGCAGAAGAAGAAAAAGAGGCGGTCCTTCATCCTGCTCCACCTCCTGTTACCATGACAACTTCCACCAATGACCAACCGGAGGCGCCGCCCACCGATCGGGACATGACCTCCGACTCGGGGGAGGAGACGGCGGAGGCGCTGTCGGACTCGGCCCGGGAGGAGTTACCTTGGCAACGGAAGGAGGAGGAGGAGCACGACGAGGAGATGCAGGCGGTGGCGTCATCTCCGGACGGACGCTTCCTGAAGTTCAACATCGAGATCGGACGCGGATCCTTCAAAACGGTTTATAAAGGACTGGACACTGAGACGACGGTGGAGGTGGCCTGGTGCGAACTACAGGTAACACTCAGAAAAAACTACAAACATGGCCGCCAGGTTCAGAAACACATAAATACATAAATGTATACATGTTTATATATAAGAAATACACAAATTCAGACATTTATAATGGACTGGACGTGGAGACAACTGTGGGCGGGGCCTAATGCGAACTACAGGTAACACTCAAAAACTTTAAACATGGCCGCCAGGTTCAGAAACACACAAATACATAAAAAACATTACATAAACAAATAAATGCATAGATATATACATGTGTATATACAAGAAATACACAAATATTGACGTTTGTAAAGGACTGGACATGCACACAACAGTGGGTGGGGCCTAATGTGAACTACAAACATGGCCACCTGTACCTAGCACAGAAAATCACAAAAATATTTATACAGGAATAAAAGACAACACTCAAATCCAGTGTTTCAATCAGGATCTGGTCCAGGGAGGTTTCCCATAAAGGGGGTTATGTGGAGACCTGGACTCAGGAGGCCATTACCACGGTAACGGACCATGGTCTGCGTTTATGTGAGCTTCGCCGTCTGCGTTTATGTGAGCTTCGCCGTCTGCGTTTGTGTGAGCTTCAGCGTCTGCGTTTATGTGAGCTTCAGCGTCTGCGTTTATGTGAGCTTCGCCGTCTGCGTTTATGTGAGCTTCGCCGTCTGCGTTTATGTGAGCTTCAGCGTCTGCGTTTATGTGAGCTTCGCCGTCTGCGTTTATGTGAGCTTCGCCGTCTGCGTTTATGTGAGCTTCGCCGTCTGCGTTTATGTGAGCTTCAGCGTCTGCGTTTATGTGAGCTTCGCCGTCTGCGTTTATGTGAGCTTCAGCGTCTGCGTTTATGTGAGCTTCACCGTCTGCGTTTATGTGAACTTCGCCGTCTGCGTTTATGTGAGCTTCAGCGTCTGCGTGGTAGATAAAGCCGACTCATGACTCAGCAGGTTTGTCTGAGTCTGAAGCGGACTCTGATTGGTCCAACGGCTGCTGGTTCGTGTTGATAAGGAACACAGGGTTTATGAGGTCAAAGGTCACCCACACATGAATATTTACAGTCTCACATTGTGACATCACAGCCGCCGTTGGCTCTGATTGGTCAGAGGTTCAACAGGTTGACTGTGGTTCTTTTGAAATGTTAGTTTGTCTTTACTTTGGTTTATTTCACTTTGTCATTTTTCTCAATGTCTAATTCATCAGGTTAAATTTTAAACATCTTCTCCACTTGTTTTTCTTTTAATTTGTACAAAATAAATTTTCTTTTAGTTTTTGTTCAAAGTTTTTTTAATACTTTAAACATTTTTCATTTTTAATGTCTTATTTTTCTTTAAGTTGACATTTTTAGTTGCATATAGGGATGGAGCAATTACCTGTATAACGATAAACGGCGGTAAAATCACAGACGGTTAGTATTACCGTTTAAATCCTAATTCTCATGATAACTGTGTTTGATTACCGCACTTTGAGGGGAAAAAAACCCTGTGTACAGATCTGCTTTCATGTCAAACATGTGAGTATAGTTTGAATTTATTACAAATTAAATTTTCTATACCTAATATTTGAACCAATATTCACTTTTAAAGTCTGTGAAAAGGTTCGTTAAACATCTGTGTGTTATTTATGCAATAAATTATATAAATTTTTTTGTGTGTTTTTTGTCCTTTTATGTTTTTATAGTAGGTTAAAGTGAAAAAATAATAGACAGATGGTATAGATGAAGTTGTGCTGAAAAAACAGATCCCACACATGGGTATAGTAAACATTTGTTTCTATAGTATATAAAGGCCAAATCAAAAGGACTGAAAAACAGACAGAATAGACTCAGACCACTAAGGGTTAATATTGGAATGTTTCTGACACAGAAGGGACAGTGGGACTGTTATTATTTTATTTGTTTTTTTGTTGTTGTTTTTTTAAATACAACTTGGTTAAATTCTTTCAGTGTGTGTATCAGCACTTTTTGAACATTTTGAGCACAATTTCAATAATACCGTGATAATAATAACAATAACTGTGATAACTTTAGTCACAGTAACACTGATCTGAAATGCTCATATGGTTCCATCCCTTCCTGCATATTGTAAATGTCATTATCTTTAGTTTTAGTTCATTTCTTTGTTGTTAAATTCATTTTATTACGTGGTTTGAAGCTTTTATCTGGTTGAGTCTTTGTTCATTTGAATGTTTTTTGTTTTCCGTCTTTATTCAGGTTGGGCTGAATCTTCTCTCTCAGTCTTCATGAACTCAACTCCATTTGTCTTTCAGAACTTGTCGTTCATTCATTCTCTACGGTTCAGATCTGACGTAAAAACATGTTTAGAAGAGGCTCCACTCTGAAGGATGCATTGATTGATTGGTTGGTTGATTGATTGATGGGTGGGTGGGTTCTGGTCCTGACAGACTCATCGTCTGACGAAGTCGGAGCGTCAGCGTTTTGGTGAAGAAGTGGAAATGTTGAAGAACCTGCAACATCCGAACATCGTCCGCTTCTTCGACTCCTGGAAGTCGACGCTGAAGGGACGGAAATGCACCATCCTGGTGACGGAGCTGATGACGTCAGGGACCCTGAAGACGTGAGTCCAACAGAACCAGAACCACAAACAGAACCAGAACCACAAACACAAACAGAACCACAAACAGGACTAGAACCAGAACCACAATCAGAACCAGAACCACAAACAGGACTAGAACCACAAACAGAACGAGAACCACAAACAGGACTAGAACCACAAACAGAACCAGAACCACAAACAGGACTAGAACCACAAACAGAACCAGAACCACAAACAGGACCAGAACCACAAACAGGACTAGAACCACAAACAGAACGAGAACCACAAGCAGGACCAGAACCACAAACAGGACCAGAACCACAAACAGGACTAGAACCAGAACCACAATCAGAATCAGAACCAGAACCACAAACAGGACTAGAACCACAAACAGAACCAGAACCACAAACAGGACTAGAACCACAAACAGAACCAGAACCACAAACAGGACCAGAACCACAAACAGAACCAGAACCACAAACAAGACCAGAACCACAAAAAGGACCAGAACCACAAACAGGACTAGAACCAGAACCACAAACAGGACTAGAACCAGAACCACAAACAGGACCAGAACCACAAACAGAACCAGAACCACAAACAGGACCAGAACCATAAAAAGGACCAGAACCACAAACAGGACTAGAACCAGAACCACAAACAGGACCAGAACCACAAAAAGGACCAGAACCATAAACAGGACTAGAACCAGAACCACAAACAGGACTAGAACCAGAACCACAAACAGGACTAGAACCAGAACCACAAACAGGACCAGAACCAGAACCTCCACTTCCTGCTCATTCATTTACTTTAAACACAACTTTCAGACCAAATCCGTTGAAATAAAAGTGACTGTTTGTGAAACGTGTCCAACACATTCAAAGTCAACACTGAACCTAAAAGGTTTTAAATACATTCAAGTGAAATTGAATCAAATCAAACACATTTAAAAATGAAGCTGAAGCTTCTGTTTGACCCCATGAGCGTAATTATCCTTCAGTCATATAACAAAAAAGAATCCAATGACAACATGAATAGAAACATTCTGAAAATGAATGAATAGTAAGTAAGTCATAATGTCTACAACTCAAACCACTTTGGATTCAGAATATTCAGTTTGTAATATTTAAATGAATGGAAAAGTCCGACTACATTTAAATCATATGCCATCTCTCACATTAACAGTTAAGACCACAAACAAAATCAAAACAAACAAATAAAATTCAAGGTTTGTTTCCAAAGTTCAACCGTCTTTGGTTCTTAAAGAACAAACGTTCGATGAATGATGACCTGGATAAATGAGAACATACGCAGACGAACAAGACAAAAACAACTCCCAAAACTAAGAATCATAACAACCAAATCATAGAGTTCAAAGTAAATGTGTCAAATTAAATGAACAGTGTTAGGACCCGAAGGTTGCAACATATTTAACATAGAACCCAGGAGGTGAAAGGATTCAATTGACAAAGTTCTTTATTTTTTACTTAACCCTTTCATGCATAATGATCACTACAGTGGACAGCTGTTCAAAGCTGGTCTCTTGCATATTTATGGTTTTTGTTGTTTTATTTCCATATCAGCCAACACAGTGGACACTTATGCATCATCCCATACACTGTAATTCATACCATTACTGTAAATTTGCTGTTCTAGATAAACCTAATCCGCAGTAACATGCTTGAGTTTTAAAAAATTGCTAATTGTTATTAGACTGTAATTAACTGTTTTGTATTTTTTACACAAAAAGTTTTTCTTTTTTTTTGCTTTCTATCTCCATGCAGGTATGTTAAAATGTGAGAAAACATCAGTTTAGCAGCATTAAACATGTTTTTATTTCATAGTTTTCACGCAGTATTTCAGTCAATACATGTTTGTTTGCTTCTAAAATTAAATGTGTTGTGTCCAACTGAGTGGATATTTTTGTAACCCCATGAAAAATAGGTTCATAAAAATGTTTCTTATTTTCATGCCTAAAGAGGAATAAAAACACTCAGGAAAAAAAAAAAAAAAATCTTCATTAATGTTTTCATAATTCGTGCATGAAAGGGTTAAAGGTAAGTATAGACTTCCTCTTCTTAACCCCCTTCCTGTGCCCTAAACAAAAAAAAAACAAAAAACAAAGTTTCAAAGGAAAAACAAGGACCAAGGTGAGCCGACAAACTGAACAAAAGGACGGTATGTGGCTCAGACCAACCCAGTACAGGACTGTCGGACCTGGCCGCAGACCGCTACCCCACAGACCGCTACCCCTACCCTAGCAAACACAACCCCGCAACTAAAGCCTGTCAAAAGAAAAACCCAAAACAGGACATCTGGACTCGCCTGGTAAAACCAAAAGCTACGGCGCAGCCCACGTCCTGCTTCAGAACAGCGGTGCAAACCGCTGGGTGCACGTGTCCGGGCGTGTGCGTTCTGGAGTGGTGTCGGAGGTGGAGCAGGAGGCGAGGCAGAGAGAGAGGCCAGCGCTCGTCCAATGTATAGGCTCTGCACCGGCGGGAAAATTAATTGGCCACCTATAAAAAAAAAACCCACACTAAATATATAATATTATACAAAAATGTTATCAAGGCAAAAATAACAGAGAGCAATAATCACCCAAAAGAGTAAAGTAAGAATTATAACAAAAAAAAAAACAACCAAAAGACGGGGGAAAAAAGGTGCATCAGAACAAAACAGATACAACCTTTTCCTTGGAAACTATCTAGAGTCCAGTCCAGATCCCTGTGGGACCCCACAGGTCACTGCTGTAGCTGCTGTTTGTGTTTTCAGTTCAGTCCTGTTCCAGACTGGTGTTTGTTCTAATCTGAGCTTAACCGTCCTCAGGTACCTGCGTCGGTTCCGTCAGATGAAGCTGAAGCTGCTTCAGCGCTGGAGTTTCCAGATCCTGAAGGGTCTGCAGTTCCTCCACTCCCGTTCCCCCCCCATTCTCCACCGAGACCTCAAGTGTGACAACGTGTTCATCACCGGACCCACGGCGTCCGTCAAGATCGGAGACCTGGGACTCGCCACGCTCAAGAAGGCCTCGTTCGCAAAGAGCGTCATCGGTACGACGTCGTACGGCGTCAGCGTCCGGTCAAACAAACGGAGTTAATTCACCCAACGTTCAGTCGACACCGTCACCAGCTCCGACTTAAAGAATTTACTGGAAATGTTCAAACACACACATTATTTCTGTTTGAACACACAGTTTATTCACTCTATAATAATAATAATAATAATAATAATAATAATAATAAACTTTATTTGTATAGCACCTTTCATACAGAAATTGTAGCCCAAAGTGCTTCACATTGATTGAAAAAATACAATATTAAAATACATTAAGATTTGATTATACATCAAGAAATAAATTGAAATTTGAGAGAAATACAATAAAATAAAATAAAAAATAAAAACAGAAATACAATAAAATAAAATAAAAATAAAACCAGCGCACATTCCTGGTTCCTGAATTGTGACCCCATTTTTATCTCCTTTCAAAGGCTAATGAGAATAAAAATGTTTTTAATTTGGTTTTAAATATATTCAGTGAACTGGCTTCTCTAATGTCTTTTGGAATTGTATTCCATAACTTTGGTGCATAGTTAGTAAAGGCTGCGTCCCCCATTTTCGTTGTAATATTTCTGGGAGTCGCTAGTAACCCTGTGTTTGATGACCTCAGTGTTCTAGTTTCTACATAATCGATCAGTGAGTTTGCAATGTAACTTGGTCCGGTTCCATTTAGAGCTTTATACGTGAGGAGTAGTATCTGAAAATCAATTCTGTAGGTTACCGGTAGCCAGTGCAGGGAAACCAGCACTGCAGTAATGTGCTCTCTCTTCTTGGTTTACTCTATACACATGTTCTTATTCCAGGATACAGACGGAGATCTGGACCTAGGTGATAATAGTGTTGGATTTTTCATTCTAGTTTAGTTTTATTTAGTTTGGACTTTTTTTCTCTAATTCAGTTCATTTTAATTTGTTTTTAGAGCAGGTTTGATAGTTTTTATTAGTTTTCTTTTTTTTTCTAAATGCTTAGTTTTAGTTTAGTTTTAATTTTAGTTTTGTTGTATCTATAGATAGATAGATAGACACTTTACTCATCTCATAGGGAAATTTACAGGTTCCAGCCGTATCCACAAACTTAAAAAAACAAACAGTAGTAAAAACACAATAATAAAAACACAGTCGTAAAAAACAAAAATATCTTTTCTCTTCTTCTCTGTGCTCCTATTCAAATCAATCCCAGACAGGACTCTGCTGCTTTAGTCTCCATGTTTCCAGGTAGAGTGGGGACCAGAAGACGACTGGAAACCACAAGTGAACACAAGTGACGGAGCAAAAAGTGTTGTACGGTGCTGCTAGCTAAAACTGCTACAGCGAAAAAAATCGATTTTATATCAATCCGACATTGACAAAGACGAAAACGAAGGGAATTTGATCCATAATTTTTATAGGTTTTAGTTAGTTTTGTAAACACACAATACAGTTTCAGTTAGTTATGGTTTTTTGTTTTAATTATAGTTTTTATTTATTTCAGTTAACGAAAATGTTTTTTCAATTGTAGTTTTCGTCATTTCATTAGTTTTCGTTAATGATAATAACCTTGGTTTGGATTTGTCGGTTATTTAAAGACTCATGAACTTCATGAACGACACCAGTTCAGGGAAAAAAAAAAAAAGCAGCAAATCGGAGAAATCAGCATCTAAGTGACAAATTCGTACAACGATAATGGGAAGATTCTGAGTGAATGAAGCCATGCTGGAGTCTAGTGTACACAGTTTTTTCTGGTTAAACTGTTCTTTTTTTGTTTTTGTTTTTTTCAGATTACTCAATTCTTTGGTTGTCGCAACAATATATAATAAAACAGCTTCTACTTTTAACCATTCAACCTTTAACAAGCAGTTTCTCATAAAATAAGGGAAGTTAGTTATCGTTTTTTTCTTTTAATTATAGTTTTTATTTATTTCAGTCAACAAAAATGTTTTTTTCAATTCTAGTTTTTGTCATTTTGTTAGTTTACGTTAACGATAATAACCTTGATCTAGATCTGTCCCTGGACTACCAAACACTACCAAGAACCAGGACCAGGACCTGGACTGACCAGAACTCACTCGCACCGTTACAGTTTAGTTCATCAGTGTTGAACCGGTTCTATTTAATTTCACCTTTCAGTTTAGTTTGAGTTCAGATCCGAGTTCAGGTGTAAAACTCATTAATATCCATCATTTATTGACTGTATTTTCATTTTGTCACTCTATGCTGACAATGCGTTGTTTTTGACATAAAAACAGACAAATCCAGACATTTTGAATATGTTTACTCATCCTTCAGTGGACGCAGTTCAGAGAAAACATTGGAAACGTTTGTAAAAAATCTTCATTATTAACCTGGGCTGATGTTGTGGTGCGTTCAGGGACCCCAGAGTTTATGGCTCCGGAGATGTATGAGGAGAAGTACGATGAGGCCGTGGACGTCTACGCCCTTGGAATGTGTATCCTGGAGATGGCCACGTCTGAATATCCATACTCTGAGTGCCAAAACGCCGCCCAGATCTACCGCAAGGTCACCAATGTAAGCCCCGCCCATATGACCACCTAATGCCCCCCGTGATTGGTCACGTTTGAACATCTGTCTGTTCCACAGGGAATCAAACCGGACAGTTTCTTCAAAGTCATAGTTCCAGAGCTGAAGGAAATCATTGAAGGCTGCATTCGGACCAACAGCAGCGAGAGGTAACCAATCAGAGAGCTGCATTAACACCTGACACGTCAGCCAATCAGAGAGCTGCATTAACACCTGACACGTCAGCCAATCAGAGAGCTGCATTAACACCTGACACGTCAGCCAGTCAGAGAGCTGCATTAACACCTGACACGTCAGCCAATCAGAGAGCTGCATTTACACCTGACACGTCAGCCAATCAGAGAGCTGCATTTACACCTGACACGTCAGCCAATCAGAGAGCTGCATTAACACCTGACACGTCAGCCAATCAGAGAGCTGCATTAACACCTGACACGTCAGCCAATCAGAGAGCTGCATTTACACCTGACACGTCCCACCTCCACCTGCATCACTATGACACAGGTGGAGGTGTGGCTTGGTGTTGATTAGATATTGTGGGGGCGGAGCTGCCTGGGGTTGGCTGGTGTCCAGGGTCTTCTCAGTGTGGTCCTGGTTCCATCAGGTTCACCATCCAGGACCTGCTGGACCACCGGTTCTTCCAGGAGCAGCTCGGCGTCCATGTGGAACTGGCCGAGGACGACGACGGGTCGAAGACGGCGCTGAAGCTGTGGCTCCGCATGGACGCCAACAAGAAGCTCCAGGGGAAGTACAAAGACAACAACGCCATCGAGTTCCTGTTCGAGATGTACAAGGACGTCCCAGAGGAGGTGGCCCAGGAGATGGTACCGAGCCCAGGGTCCACTTCAGCCAGACCGTTGGGTCAGGGTTAGGTTGAATGCCGCTCAAGGGTCAGGATCGGGATAAGGGTCCAGGGTCAGAATCAGGGTTAGGGTCAGGGTCAGAGTTCAGGGTCAGAGGTCAGGGGTCAGAGTTCAGGGTCCAGGGTCAGGGTCCAGAGTCAGGGGTCAGAGGTCAGGGTTTGGGGTCAGAGTACAGGGTCAGAGTTCAGGGTCCAGAGTCAGAGGTCAGGGTTTGGGGTCAGAGGTCAGAGTTCAGGGTCCAGGGTCAGAGTTCAGCGTCCAGAGTCAGGGGTCAGAGGTCAGGGTACAGGGTTAGGGGTCAGAGTGCAGGGTCAGGGTACAGGGTCAGAGGTCAGGGTACAGGGTCAGAGTTCAGGGTCAGAGGTCAGAGTTCAGGGTCCAGGGTCAGAGTTCAGGGTCCAGAGTCCAGAGTCAGGGGTCAGAGGTCAGGGTACAGGGTTAGGAGTCAGAGTGCAGGGTCAGGGGTCAGGGTACAGGGTCAGAGTTCAGGGTCAGAGGTCAAGGTCCAGGGTCAGAGTTCAGGGTCAGGGGTCAGAGGTCAGGGGTCAGCTGGTTCAACCAAACAGCTGTTGCTTAGTGGTTTTTTTCCATGAACGTATTTATTTATTAGTATGTAATAAAAGTGACTGTGTCGTCTGCATAGTGACGTAAAAGCCGTGCCCATTAGAACAGAGTTTAAAAATGTTAATTCCACTGGACTGTGAATCTTTCAGTTTGTCTTTAGTTTGTGAGTTTTTCTTTCATTTTATGCTTTTACTTTTTTAGTTTATTTTCAGTTTTTCTGCAGTTTTTAGGTTTTCTCTTCGTTTTTTTCTTGTCTTTGTCTCAGGTCGTCCTGGGTTTCGTCTGCGAGGCCGACTATAAAGTTGTTGCCAAGGCGATCAGACATCGGGTGTCGGCCATAATGCGTCAGAGGGAGAAACAGCGCCGCCTACAGGAGGAGTCTGACCCCGCCCCCCAACAACCACAACCCGCTAATCAGACATCTGCGTCAAACATTGCCACAGCTGGGACAACAGCCAATCAGGTGAGGTGGGATGCTGTTGCTATGGAAACAGAGCAGAATAGCTGCGGTTCCTTGAATATCCCCTTGAGTCAGTTGTGCTCGTTATTACGTCGTCACCGCACAGGAGATAATTTACACAGAACTCAGCTGTTGAACGGAAGCTCTCTAGTAAGGGGCGGGGTTAGGTATGAAGAGGCGTGGGGGCTATGATTGACAGGCGGGTGACTGTTTCAGGTTCAGGAGGATGTCACAGCAGATGCATCACCTGTTCCCTGGATACAGGCTCCGCCCACAGCGTCAAACAGCCCGGTGGATTCTGGGATCAGCAGCGTCTCCTGTCGGACAGAAGGAGACGAGGACGAAACGACCAAGACGGAGACGAAGATGGACGACTCAGCTCCACGTCAGTAAATGAAACAAACATTTAATTTAAAGTGAAATGTAATGCAGTCAAGTTTCTTCCTCAGTGTAATTTGATTGATTGGTTGATTGATTGGTTGATTGGTTGGTTGGTTGATTGATTTGTTGTACTTGATCGTCATGTTTGTCTATTTTTCACTAAATATATTCAAACATGTCTGTTTGTTCATGTCTCAGTGATGCTGACTCCTCCCCCTTCGCTTCCTCAGGTGTCTCAGTGGATGTGGAGGCCCCACCCCCTCCGGTCACTAGCCCCGCCCCTGTCATCAGTCTTCTGACTCCTCCTCCGGCAGCAGTCAGACGAACTAAACCTCCTCCACTTCCTGTTCTGCGTTTTCCGAAGGTACGGTCAGTGCAGTGCCCTTCACGTCCACCAGGGGGACACTGTGGTTTTACTGAGGATTCAAACACACGCCACAACAGTCTGTTAGATCTGACATGTATTTAATTTATTTGGATGATTTTACTTCCTGTGAACCTTCAGTCACATGACCTGTTAATATCAGACATTGACAATCTGAGGCTGAATCTGATCATTTTATTGATCAAGAGGGAAATTCATGTTCGAAAAAAATCAGGACGAAGGGAAATTAAAACCACAAGGTTTAGACTCAACAGCATCCAACAGTTCCTGCTGCTGTGGTTCTACTTCCTGTAGAGCATCGCCGTGTCCCAGAATGCAAAGCGGTCTTCAGGATCAGTCCGCAGCTTCTCCTCACCTGTCGACAGGTAAAAAGGAGGTTTTCTATTGGATGCTTGTCTTCAGCCTCCAACATGTCACATGACTCCTTCACTGTCATTTCGTTATCGTGTCCGTAGCGCCGCCTCCGACGTAACCTCGGGTCTGAGTGACTGTAACGAGGGCCAATCGGAGTGGAGCGGCCAGGAGGCGGGCACACGGGCGGCATCGAAGCAGTTCCGAAGGCGGGCTCGGGCCCGGCTGAGGATGACGGGCCTGTTGGACCCGGCGGACCGCGTCGTAGAGTGTCAACTGGAGACGCACGACAGCAAGATGGTGACCTTCAAGTTCGACCTGGACGGAGACAACCCAGAGGACATCGCCTCGGTGATGGTGAGGACGAGTGGCCAATCACAGGCTGCGTCTACGGCGGACTGACGGCTCATTCAGGTGTTTGTGCAGATCCACAGGGACTTCATCCTGCGCTCCGAGTGTGACGGCTTTATCCTCCGCATGTATGACATCATCAAGAGAGCAGAGTCTATGATCCACCAGAAACTGGGGGACACAGACAGGTCATCACACTTGACGTCACCCAGTCTACCGGAGCCCCAGGTAAGAAGACAACCGCATGACCGTACGCACACACGACTGGACCAACAACTGGACCAACGCACGACTGGACGACTGCAGGACTGGACCCACTGCACGACAGGACCAACGCACGACTGGACCAACGTACAACCGGACCAACGCACAACTCTACCAACGCACGACTGGACCAACGCACGACTTGACAACTGGACGACTGCACGACTGGACCAGCGTACAACCGGACCAATGCACAACTCTACCAATACACGACAGGACCAACGCACGACTGGACCAACGTACAACCGAATGACTGCACGACTGGACCAACACACGACTGAATGACTGCACGAACGGACCAATGCACGACTGGACAACTGCACGACTGGACCAACGCACGACTGGACCAACGCACAACTGGACCAACGCACAACTGGACCAACGCACGACTGGACGACTGCAGGACTGGACCTACTGCACGACAGGACCAACGCACGACTGGACCACCGTACAACCGGACCAACGAACAACTCTACCAACGCACGACTGGACCAACGCACGACTTGACAACTGGACGACTGTACGACTGGACCAACGTACAACCGGACCAATGCACAACTCTACCAATATACGACAGGACCAACGCACGACTGGACCAACGTACAACCGAATGACTGCACGACTGGACCAACACACGACTGAATGACTGCACGAACGGACCAATGCACGACTGGACAACTGCACGACTGGACCAACGCACGACTGGACCAACGCACAACTGGACCAACGCACAACTGGACCAACGCACGACCGGACAACTGCACGACTGAACCATCGCACGACTGGACCAATGGAGGACTGGACGCACGCACAGCTGGACCAACGCACGACTGGACTAACCTACAACTGAACCAACGCACGACTGGACCAACGCACGACTGAACCAACACACGACTGGACAACTGCATGACTGCACGACTGGACGACTGCACGACTGGACCAATGTACAACTGGACCAACGCACAACTTGACGACTGCACAACTGGACCAACGCACGACTGGATGCAAGCACGACTGGACCAACACACAACTGGACCAACGCACCACTGGACCAACGCACAACTGGACCAATGCACGACTGGCCCAACGCATGACTTGACGACTGCACGACTGGACCAACGCACGACTGGACTAACGCACGACTGGGCCAACGCACGACTGGACGACTGCACGACTGCACAACTGAACCAACACACAACTGGACTAACGTACAACTGAACCATCGCACGACTGGACCAATGGAGGACTGGACCAACGCACGACTGGACCAACGCACGACTTGACCAACGCACGACTGGACTAACGTACAACTGAACCAATGCACGACTGGACCAACGCACGACTGAACCAACACACGACTGGACCAATGTACAACTGGACCAACGCACGACTGGACCAACGCACGACTGAACCAACACACGACTGGACCAATGTACAACTGGACCAACGCACGACTTGACGACTGCACAACTGGACCAATGCACGACTGGACTAACGTACGACTGAACCAACGCACGACTGGACGCAAGCACGACTGGACCAATGCACGACTGGACCAATGCACAACTTGACGACTGCATGACTGGACCAACGCACGACTGGACTAACGTACAACTGAACCATCGCACGACTGGACCAATGGACGACTAGACACACGCACAACCGAATGACTGCACGACCGGACCAACGCACAACTGGACAACTGCACAACTGGACCAACGCACGACTGGACCAACGCACGACTGGACCAACACATGACTGGACCAACGCACGACTGGACGCACGCACGACTGGACCAACGCACGACTGGACCAACGCACGACTGGACCAACGCACAACTGAACCATCGCACGACTGGACCAATGGACGACTGGACCAACGCACGACTTGACGACTGCACGACTGGACCAACGCACGACTGGACTAACGTACAACTGAACCAACGCATGACTGGACCAACGCACGACTGGACTAACGTACAACTGGACCAACGCACGACTGGACGCACGCATGACCAGACGACTGTACAATTCTTTCTTTCTTTCTTTCTTTCTTTCTTTCTTTCTTTCTTATTCAGTGCTTCTTCTTAATATTTTGATGTGACCTCAGTATTTGTTCGACAGATTCCGTGTCATGTGACAATGGTTCAGAACTTGGTGAACTTTAGAATTCTAATAATTATTCTTATTAACTCGGGACTTTGTGTTGTGGATTTGTGACAGAATCGTGTTCAACTGTGTTTTAATCAGACAGTTTGATCTAATTATACGTCCACCTGTATGTTTTCAGTCCAGCGGGTCCAGACCCGTGTCGGGTCCTGGGTCGGGTCCTGGGTTGGGTCTTGATCTGTCCAGGACTCTGTCGTCGTCTTCTCTACCAGGTAACAACCAATCAGAGAACAGACTGTGGATGCTCTGAGCACTCTAATGAACTGATGCATCTTCTTGTAAGACATTACAGACGATAACCCCTCCCCCTTGAAGAGCGTTGACTTCCATGTTGACCCTGAGGCCACGCCTCCTGTCAGGCCACTGAGGTCCCAGTCCTTTCACACGTCCTCAGGTCCATAAAGTTCATGTTCACCATGTGGTTTCTACACTTGATTTAAAGTCGTCAGCTTTAATCCCCTCCTCTTTCCTCCTCAGGCTCCTCCCATCAGCCCCCCCAGTACCCTTACCAGTACCAGTACATGGACTCCACCCCTCTGGCCCTTCCCCCTCAGTATCGTCTGCCTTCTCCTCCTTACTCTGCCTACACCACTTCCTTTCCTTCTCCGAGCCCCAATCCCTCCGCTCCTGCCCCTCCTGCCCCTCCTGCCCCTCCTGCCCCTCCTGCCCCTCCTCCTCATTGGCCAACCCCTGATCAGCCTCTCTTCTCATTGGCTAACGTCTTCTCACTGGCGATGAGTGTAGCCCAGACCTTCATGCCTCCACCCGGGACCTCCAACCAGGGCTTTCACCCCCTCACCCAGACCCTTGCCCCCCCGTTCTCCTCCCCCCAGACCCCTCCCATGTCTCCCTCCTCCCACCGCCCTCCCACTAACTTCCCCTACAGCCCGCCCACTGTTCAGACAGGCTCCGCCTCTAGCAGTCAGCAGGTGGAGCCGTCAGGCCAAAGGGACTCACCTCAGGTAAGACAGAAGCACCAACCAGGTGAACTTCACTGAAGCACTTTGACTTCTGACATTAACCCCTTCATGTCCATCAAGTCCAGTCCAGTTTATACGAGAAAGTTTGACTCACTATATTCATTTTAGACGTTGTTTTGAAGATTCCATTCTCCACAGCTGAGTTTCCAAGTTTATTTTACAGTTTTTACAGTGAAACATGGGACTTGGACCTGTTTGGAGTCAGGAGGTCACATGACTGGACTCAAGACCGGTCACATGACCGGACACAAGACCGGTCACATGACTGGACACAAGACCGGTCACGTGACTGGACACATGACCGGTCACATGACCAGACACAAGACAAGAAAAAACCAGTGTTCCAGTTCAGTGTGACCTGCTGTAGTTCAGTTTGTATTTGATCCATAAACTAAAACAGTAAATGTTCTAAACTAGAGGGTTTTCCCTTCAAATGAGCCATCACTGGTTCATTTAGTCCATTTAGTAAACTGAAACTGAAACTCAAACTGACACTCACACTGACACTGACTTCACTGAAGGTCACGTCTCGTGTGGTCTGTGTTACTGACCGGTCCAAACCCTGGGCCTTCCGTCCATGCCTCAGTTCTTGCACATACAGACAGATGGATCTGCATGTGGAGGATGTCCATAAAGTTCTCAGAAAGTGAAAGTGAGCTCCCCTCACCTTATCATTGACTATCTGCCCCCCCCCCGAGTTTGGAACCACTGGTGCCAGACTTTCTGCACATATGGCTGGACGACCAACTGATGGCCAGGGCCAAGGGTCAAACTGACTCCATACTAACGAAGCCGTTTGTTTATCTGGGCCTGAGGTCCACAGACTCATAGACTGTAGCGCCCCCTTCAGACCAGATGACACCCATATTTACTCCAAATCACTGGAACATGTCATTCATTCCTGCGTTTATTCGTTTGTTCGTTCATTTGTTCATTTCAGCCTTATGGTCCATTTCAGAGGACGTTTGGCTCCACTTCGCCCCCTTACGGTGAGTCCAAACTGATGTCTGCTGCTGGTTCTAGTTCAGGGTGACCTCCTCTCCACCAGAGGGAGAGTTCTAGGCCTGTCTCAGAACCAGTTCCAGGTCTTTGTTTTTCAGAACCATTTGTGGTGAACACTCCCAGATCAGACTCCTGGTACCAGTACCTGGTTCTCAGGCTGTTTACCAGTGTTGGTCTTGCTGGTTTTAATCCAGACCCTAATGGAACCAGGTCCAGATTCAGTTCCAACTTCTGAACTGTATCTGGACCTGCCTCCATGCAGGGCTCAGAGGGACACCATAGTCCAGGGACCAGAGCCGGTGATGGTTTATTTGGATGTTTTACAGGTACAGGCACTGTCACCACTACCAGTACCTCCAGTCCAGGTGTGACCGGTACCCCGGGTCCAGGTGTGACCGGTACCCCAGGTCCCGGACAGGAGTTCTCTGAATCCAACCTCCAACACAAAGTAAGTCTGATCTGTTTTTCTGTATTTGTTGTGACTGCTGAAGGTGAAGATGGTGATCCTGGTGTGGTTTGTGTTCAGGTGTCTCCCCCAGTGTCCCTGTCCCCCACACTGTCCCCCAGACTGTCCCCCATAGCTGAAGGTGAGTCTCACCTGTCTGTGGAACCTTCTGGATCCTTCCTGTGTGGCTCCTCCTCCAACTTCTTCTCCTGTTTATAGTGAACAAACTTCCAGCCTTCACCGTCGGCCGCTTCCAAGTCAGTCCCTCCAAAGATGTCCGCGCTGTCCATCACCCAGAACCCCGCCCTCTCAGCCAGGCCACGCCCACTGCCCATTCCCCACCTCCCTTCAGGCCCGACCAATCGGAGACCTCCACCAGTAGCAGCAGCAGCAGCACAGAAGAGGAGAGCCAATCAGAGGCCAGCGTCAACACGGTGACAGTCTCCCCAACCAATCAGGCTCCTGGTTACCATGACAACACAGAGGATGAAGACAGGAAGAGGGGTGGGGGGCGGAGGCTGAGCGTGAGCCTGTGGGAGGGGTCTACCAGCTTCAGCCAAGCGTGGAACCGCTACGCATCGCACATCAGCTCTGACGAATCAGACAGCGACGACGAGGACATGTGGGAGGAGCTTCAGGAGCTGCGTGACAGGTGACGGGTTCAGAGAATTTCATTATGTTTTATGGATGTGTACAAAGGTTATCATCGTTAACGAAAACTAACGAATGACGAAAACTAGAATTGAAAAAACATTTTCGTTAACTGAAAAAAATAAAAACTATAATTTAAAAGAAAAAACCCTAACTAACTGAAACTGTATTGTGTGTTTACAAAACTAACTAAAACAGATAAAAATTATGGATCAAATTCCCTTCGTTTTCGTCTTTGTCAAAGTCAGATTGATACGAAATCGATTTATTTCGCTCTAGCAATTTTAGCTAGCGGCACCATACGACACTTTTTGCTCCATCACTTGTGTTCACTTGTGGTTTCCAGTCGTCTTCTGGTCCCCACTCTACCTGGAAACATGGAGACTAAAGCAGCAGAGTCCTGTCTGGGATTGATTTGAATAGGAGCACAGAGAAGAAGAGAAAAGAGACCACTGAACTACAACTGAACTACAACTGAACTACAACTGAACTACAACTGAACTACAACTGAACTACAACTGAACTACAACTAAACTAAAACTAAACTACAACTAAACTAAAACTAAACTACAACTAAACTAAAACTAAACTAAAATTGAATTACAACTGAACTACAACTGAACTACAACTAAGCTACAACTAAACTACAACTGAATTACAACTAAACTACAACTGAATTACAACTGAACTACAACTGAATTACAACTGAACTACAACTGAACTACAACTAAACTAAAACTAAACTAAAACTGAATTACAACTAAACTACAACTGAATTACAACTGAACTACAACTGAATTACAACTAAACTACAACTGAACTACAACTAAGCTAAAACTAAACTACAACTAAACTAAAACTAAGCATTTAGAAAATAACGAAAACTAATAAAAAAATCGGACCAATGGTCCTGTATCTCAGCGGCCAAATTCAAAGCTGTGGTAAATGTATCCAGATCCATTTATTCTCACCAGTTCTGTGTATTTATTCTATTACAGAAATAGTCCATGTTTTGCTCATATTCCAATCAGATCTGTAAAAAATTCAAATTCACACTTGATATCATTGATACTGATTTATTGGATCAATCCACTCCTTATCTCTTATAATGGGGAAATTTTTCAAAGTGGCACCAAATCCAGAATCAGATCCAGATCCAAATAATTTCACTAACTTTTGTTGACATCATCATACAGAAGCTGTAGACCAAGTTTGAAGTCAATCAGAACTGGAGTTCAGAGAAGAAGATGCTTGAAAGTTTGGTAACGGACGACAGACGACGCCAGATGCTGCATGACGACATTAGCTCACGGCCTGTCGGCCGGTAAGCTAACTATCGACCCTGCTCTAAAAATGAATTAAAACGAACTGAATTAGAGAAAAAAAGTCCAAAGTAAATAAAACTAAACGAGAATGAACAATCCAAAACTATTAGAACCTTGATGTGTGCGTGTCAACCTGTTGGACCCAGAGGAACCAGATACAGATCCACCTAAACCTGTTGGAACTGACCCAACAGGAGGTCCACCAGTTCCTGTTGGGTTTGGGTGGAGGTCACTGTTTTTGGCCTTTCCAGTCATGTGACCTTTGAAACGAGGCGCACTAATGAAGTCTACATGAAAAAGTCATCTGTCTGTAAAACACCTGCTGTTCTCCAACGCCTTGTGAACCTCTCCACTTCCTGCAGACACCTGGCGGAGGTGCAGAACCTACAGACCAATCAGAAGCGAGAGATTGAGCAGCTGTACATGCGGATGGGTAAAGTCCCGCCCCCTGGCATTGTACCTCCGGCAGCCATGTTGAACCACCGTCAGCGCCGCCTTTCCAAGACCGGAAACTATCCTCCTGTCCGCAAAAACAGCCTGCAGAGGCTGGATGTACCGCCCCCCGCAGGTGAGGAGGAAACACTGCAGCCTCTGCAGCCACGCCCACCTGCTTTTCTGCTGTTTGACCTTTTGCATCTGGGCTGTTTGACCTTTGACCTTTGCTGTCCACTCTGTGTCCACTCAGGCATCATGAGGACGGGCTCCGGCAGCAGCAGTGGCTCTCTGGACAGACCTGGGAAAGGTGTGACCTTTGCCCCTGAACACACGATGAGACCAGGTTCACCTGAAACCTGCACGTTTACCCAGGATGCATCTGTCCCTGACTGGTAGAAGCTCCGTCAGGTCTGGGACGAGGATCGACCTTTAGCTCCGTAGTCCTAAACATGAACAGTGAATCCATAATGTTAACCAAACCTTCATCAGCTCCGTTTGTTTTTATTGCAGTGAAAATGAACTTGATGACCATCGACGATGATGAAGATGAAGAAACCACGTGTCACTTTACTTCAACGACCTTTGACCTCTGACCTTTGGTTCAGACAGATTTAAACGGGTCATGTTCTGTGTTTGGTGTGAATCCATTTATGACGTAGTTTTCTGTGTGATGTGAACAAACCTCTTGTATATGGAGGGCTGAACCTGCCATACTGAAAAATATAAACAAATATAAAAATGGCTAAAAACTTCATTTCTGTACCATTTATTGATCTATTTTGTCCTTTTTTTTATAGTTTTCCTTATTTAATTTTTAACCCTTCATTTATTTCTGCTTTGCTTTGTATTTACATTTTCTTTATCTCTTTTCTTGTTTATTTCTATATTTTATTTTCATCTGACATCTTATTAATTTATTGTCATTTTTTATTCACAGTCATATTTACCTCTTCAGTATTCCCCTTTTGCATTTTATTCCTTTGGAAACCAATGCAGAAATAAACATTTACATTTTCTTCCTCTATGTATTTTGAAAATGTAAATAGAAAGCAACACAGAAATAAATACAGGGACAAAAATTAAATAGGGAAAACTATAAATAAGGACAAAATAGATAAATAAATGGTACAGAAATGAACTTATCAAGCCATTTTTATATCTGTGTATATATTTTTCAAGTTGACAGGTTCAGTCCTCCATAAAATAGAGGAAGAAAATGTAAATAGAAAGCAATGCAGAAATAACCAGAGGGATAAAATGCAAAAGGGGAATACTGAAGAGGTAAATATGACTATGAATAAAAAAAATGACAAATTAATAAGATGTCAGATGAAAATTAAATATAGAAATAAACAAGAAAAGAGACAAAGAAAATGTAAATACAAAGCAAAGCAGAAATAAATGAAGGGGTAAAAAATGAAATAAGGAAAATTATAAATAAGGACAAATAGATAAATAAATGGAACAGAAATGAAGTTTTCAAGCCATTTTTATGTTTGTGTTTATATTTTTCAGTATGGCAGGTTCAGGCCTCCATATGTATTTGTATCACACAAACACAAAGATGTGAAAGATGAAGCAGAAATAAAAAAGTGTTTTTGTGAATGAGCTCAGACGTTTGTTGGAGACTCATGGACGTGAAGACATTCCTTTGGTTTATTTGTCTTTTTTTTTTATTGGAACTGGATGAATTTATCTGAAGAACAAACTCACACACACGCTGCATTTATGGACCTGTTTATTGACTCTCAGCTTTTACTGGTTGTGTCACAGGTCATGTGACTCAGACTCCGCTGCTGATTGGCCGTCGGTGCCGGTGGTGGGCGTGGAGGCGGTGGAGGAGACCGCCTACCCGTAGACCGACTCTTCCTGGGTCTGGGTGGAGCCGCAGACGCTGTGGACCAATCAGAAGACATTAGAGCGGACCCGCCCAGCTGCTCTTCATTCAACCAATCAGTGATCAGTGTTCCCAGTGTGGGCGTGGTCACCTGTTTCAGCCCTGAAGCCTTTTGTACTCAGCGACCTCCGACTCCAGATGGATGTGGGTGTCCAGAAGCTTCTTGTATTCATAGTCCTGAAGATCCAGGTCCAACCTGAGCTGGACCAGCTGGTCCTCCAGAGTGGAGACCTGGAAGAGAAGAAGAAGAAGAGGAAGGAGAAGGAGAAGAAAAAGAGGAAGGAGAAGAAGAAGAAGAAGGAGGAAGGAGAAGGAGAAGAAGAAGAAGAAGGAGAAGAAGAAGAAGAAGAAGAAGGAGAAGAAGAGGAAGGAGAAGAAGAAGGAGAAGAAGAGGAAGGTTCTATGTGTTACCCGGTCCCTGCGGGTCTGTGTGTTACCCGGTCCCTGCGGGTCTGTGTTACCCGGTCCCTGCGGGTCTGTGTTACCCGGTCCCTGCGGGTCTGTGTTACCCGGTCCCTGCGGGTCTGTGTTACCCGGTCCCTGCGGGTCTGTGTTACCCGGTCCCTGCAGGTCTGTGTTACCTGGCTCAGGTATCCTGTCAGCGTCCCTCCGTACTGCCTCAGGGTTTCAGCCACACTTTCCTCCAACACTTCCTGCAGAGGAAACACACCACTCATCAAGCCTCAGTCATGTGACCTTTCCTGTGGTCATCGGGTCCACGGAGCGGGTCAGTCCTGCGGACCGGCCCCGGCCTCCGCCCGACAGGAAGTCCACCGTGGAGGTGTGAGGGCCCATCATGGCCGCTGCGGCTGAACTCCACCTCCTCGTGGTGTCAGCTCCTCTGGACCTTCAGCCTGTTTCCACTGAACGTGTCCTTTTTTGTCCGACTGTTGGTCCCAGCGTCCTCACTTCTTCTACTGGACCTGGACTCACACCTGCGGACCTGATTACTGTCATTTCCTGTGGATTGTGACGCTCACCGTGTCTGACGCGGACCGCAGTTGGGTCTCAAGAGACTCCAGAGTAGACTGGACCTGGGTGACTTCAAACCACGACGTCTGCAGGGTCTGGATGTGAACCACCACCTTGTCCTTCAGAACCTGGGTCTGCACAAAACCAACAAACACACGGGTTGAATCCATTGGGTCCCGTCGACGTCTAATGACGTCCACCGCCACAGGAAGTGAGGTCATGTGGGTACCTTGGCCTGGAAGGCCTCCAGGTCCTTCTGGTTCTTGGAGTAGATGGTTTGGTCCAGTGGTGTGTTCTGGGCCATGGTCTTGGTGAGGTCCACCTGTGGAACAGATGGAACACAAGTCTCACTATGGAATGTGAACCCATGGCTCTGGGACCCAGGGTTTTAGAGCTGGACAGTCTAGGAGACACTAGGACTGGGTCCAGCTGGTCCACGTGGGTGCAGCTCATCTGTGGCAGTGGTGTCCTTCTGTTGTCATTGAACCTGCTCTCAGGATGGTTCCTGGTCTCCCTCTGGTGGCTTGGCTCAGTTTGTCCTGTGGGTCCAGGTTTTGGGGGACGGCGTCCACTCACCTCCTGGTTGTTCTCCTTGAGGATCTTCAGCTCCTCCTCCAGACCCCGGATCTGCGTCTTCACGTCGGATCTGGTCTGCGTCAGCTGGTCCAGGATCTTCTTCAGTTCAGCGACGTCGGCTTCCAGCCACTGCGGCGCCGCCGGCTCCTTCTCACTCCTGCAACACAACGACCACAGGTGAGGATGAACCGAACTGCAGACGCTCAACTGATCTGAACTCATGAGGACAAACATCTGACAGTGCAGTCGTCTGGAACTCCTACAGAGGGTCTGCACATATGTCACCCCCCCAGGCCACACCCCTCTAAGCCCAGGCCACGCCCCTCTCAGTCAGACTGAGTGTCTTAAACCAACCTGCTCAACATGACGGAGTACAGCAGTAAACACAGCCAGAGAAAAGGACCATGGGAAATCTGAAATTAAATGAAGGACAGTTGGACTGGACATGGATCTGTACGAGCTACCAAAGAACAAGTGGTCCAGAACTAGGACCAGAACCAGCTGATCCAAAGGGTCTAAAACTAGGGCCCAGAACCAGCTGATCCAAAGGTCATTTCCAGTGGACCGTGGACTGACCCCAGTGAATATATGCAGGATCTACTGGGACTGAGCAGATTTACTGAGTCTAGTTCAGATCCAGTCCTTTATCCAACACAGATACTACTGCTGTGGACCAGCAGGGCACCACTGCATTCTGGGAAATTAGCAGATTTACACCACCTGGTTTAAATGAACACATTATTCTGATCATATTATGGATTTATTGTCAGAATATGACGACTTTAATCTCATAAACCAATGACATTTATGTTAAATTATGAGTTTTTTTTATAACTATGACTTTATTCTCATAACATTGTGATTCTTTTTGTATTCGACTTTATTCTCATAAAATTCCAGGTTTTATCTCCATATTTTCTGACTTTCTTCTGGTAGTGCCCAGTGTTTTTCTTTTCTTCTGTGGTCCTAATACTCCGTCGTAGCTTTATTCTCCAGTTCCTCCGTATTTGTAAAACTAGGTTGGACTCAGTTTCAGTTCGTTTACTAATCATGTAGGAGCACAAGGTTCACAATCACAAAATGAAGACAAAAACCAGGAAAGATCTGATCATGAAACCAAGAGCTGCACTAAGAAGGACCGTTAGCCAAAACAATGGGTCATTTCAGGTCTGATTGGACCAAAAATACAGCATCAGTGAATGTTAGCTGACACCAAACAGGATCCACAGATCTAGGTTTGGTTTCCTGGATTTGTGGATCCATCTCCTTCTGTTTTCTTTGTCTTTGGGTGTCTGTAAACGATAGCTCCCACTGCTTTAAGAACCTGAAAATACAACCAACCAACAACAGCTCTGCCCCAGTTTGGATTCAGTCTTGTTCTTCAGTTCAGACAGGACTGAAGCCAACGCTGTCACTCATCTGCCTCTGTCTGACACTCAGTGGGCGGAGCCACGGGGACATCACGCGCACCCCCTCTCTAACCTGTGTTTGGACTCACTTGTTCTTGAGATGTCCATCAGCCGTGTGGGCGTGGCCTATGGATCCGTACACCTGGACGACGGTCTGGATCTGCAGACGACAAACACACACATCAGACAAACACTGATCTGATCTGTCCAAGGATTCAGCTGCAGCAGGTCTGTGTTCCAGGTGGGAGCCCATGCAGGACTCTACTGGTCCTGGACTCCACTGGTCCTGGACTCTACTGGTCCTGGACTCCACTGGTCCTGGACTCCACTGGTCCTGGACTCCACTGGTCCTGGACTCTAGTGGTCCTGGACTCTAGTGGTCCTGGACTCTGGTGGTCCTGGACTCTGGTGGTCCTGGACTCTAGTGGTCCTGGACTCTACTGGTCCTGGACTCCACTGGTCCTGGACTCCACTGGTCCTGGACTCTACTGGTCCTGGACTCTGGTGGTCCTGGACTCTAGTGGTCCTGGACTCTGGTGGTCCTGGACTCTAGTGGTCCTGGACTCTAGTGGTCCTCCTGTGGTTCCTTCAGATCCTTCTGTTCACTCTGGCTCTGTTTCAGATCTACACTCCTCGGTCTCCTCAGGTGTTCCCCAGGGCTCTGACCTCCACCCACTTTTATTTTTAGTCTAAAATAAAACAGTGGAAAAACTTTTCTTGCCTCTTTAACTTTTTGTTGGACCTCAGATCTGCTCCTAAATATTAGCATCTAAATGTGGTTCGGTTCTAAAGGTGTGGCTCCAACACACACACAAACTAAATGGAATCAGCTTCAACACATGCTGGTGTGTGTGTGTGTGTGTGTGGACTCACCTTGGACCTGATGGAGAACATGGTTTGGAAGCAGGTGCTGTAGTCTCTGGAGGCGGAGTCTCCGCTGCTCTCCACCCACTGCCTGATCTTCAGCTCCAGTTGGGCGTTGGTGTCCTCTAGGGAGCGTACGGTGGACAGGTAGTCCAGCAGACAGGTGTCCAGGGTCTGCACCGACAACTTCTCATCAGATGGAGGACAGAAGCCGGCAGATCTACGTAAGCGAAGGTTGAAGCTGGAGCCATGGTTGACGATGGAGATGTTTCCGTCACCGTAGATCGTATTGCCTCCGTAGGTGGCGCTGTACGTGGACGACTGTTTACTGCCCATGATGAGGTTTGGATCCACTGCAGACCCTGAAGATCTGATGAGCCCTGTTCTCCTTTTAAAGACCAGAGGGTGGTGGGCGGGGCTTTGTGGTCCAGCTTCAGGGCGTTGTTCAGAAAACCACTTCCCTTTGGGTTCCAGTGCTCCGTCTTCCATGTGACTAATCTGCAGACAAGTCAGCGGGTGTGGACCATGTCCCAATCAGCTGGATTCAGTTCAAGTTCAAGAACATCTGACAACACGGAACAGTTCTGCTCCTTTGGTCACCAGAAGTTCGGGAAGTAGAAGTTCCACCACAGAAGAACAAAGCTCCATCAGGACTTAAAGCTCGGGTTCAAGTCCAACATGTGGTCCAGATGTTCAGTCCAATGAAGGTGTCCACAGAATCCGGTTCAGAACTAGAAGATGCAGATCTGGGTTTGTCCAAAAGTCCATGTTCGTCTGGACCACATGAAGCATCAGGGAGTTGAGTAGATGAAGCAGAAGCTGATGCTTCAGTGTTCAGTGGAAATCCAGTCCAGGTCCAGGCTGAGACCAGGTCCAATGGGACATGAGGTCCATAGTGAGGCCTTGGAAGGACATTTCAGCTGTTGGACTGAAGCTCAGCTTCATCTAATGTTCACACCATGAAACGGCTGGAAGTTCACATTAAAGCAGAACCAACCACTGGACCCAAACAGAACCCTGGACCCAAACAGAACCCTGGACCCAAACCCTGGACCCAAACCCTGGACCCAAACTGAACCCTGGACCCATCCTGGAGAACTTCAGTCCAATGAGGGGATCCGGTTCCACCGTCAGGAACCCACCTGATCCGGTTCCAGCTAAACCTGGATGTTCCATCGGTCTTCCCTGTCCTTGGTTCTTCTCCAGCCCTTTCATCTTCTGTCGGTTCTGTTCAGGTCCGTTTGTTTGTGTTCTTCCTGCTGATGGGGGTTCTATTGGATGGGTTGCAGGAGGGGGCGTTACCATGAAAACACTGTCCAATCAGAAGTGTTGGTTTGGATGAGCATTAAATGTAAAGGTTGACAAATGAAACGGAGCTGATCTGAAGTCAGTCCAATGGATCCAAATGGACCCAAACCCTGGACCCAAACCGAACCCTGGACCCAAACTGAACCCTGGACCCAAACCGAACCCTGGACCCAAACCGAACCCTGGACCCAAACAGACTGACGGAGGCGTGGCTGACAATTCGCGCCTACGGCCCCTCCCACCACCAAACATTCACACACATTCATACACCAGTGTGAGTGGCACTGGAGGACAGGAGGGGAAGTGCCTTGCCCAAGGACACAACAGCACATGGACAGAGTGGGATTCGAACCGCCAACCCTTCAGTTATTGGATGAACCTCTCTCCCACCTGAGCCGCGGCCGCTCCATTAGGCATTTCTGGTGGAATCTCAGGACGTTCAATTATTTCCACCGACCGTAGAGTGCAGAGCAGCGGGGCCTGGTCCAGAGGAAGACCAGGACCAGGGTCTGGTTTCTGTGAAACAGGATTTGTGATTATTCAGTATGAAAGACATAGACCTGAGTTTGTACAACTGTGTTTAATTTGTACCTGAATTACAACTGAATATATAAAAACATGAGAAAAAACTCATTTTTAATTGACTGTAAATTCAGAACAGTTCGGGTTGTAAATGAATGCATAAAGTGTACGTTCAGAATGAAAATAATGTGTAAATACATATGTTCAAAATATATGCCTGTGTCTAATCTCATA